>NW_015172047.1:424164-450357 GCF_001447785.1 Gekko japonicus | reverse complement strand
CGGCGACCGGGACCGTTGGGGGCGGGGTGTGTGGCCTTATGACACACTTCCGGTGATGTCAGGGGGCGTGGCCTTATGACACACTTCCGGTGATGTCAGGGGGTGTGGCATATGCTAATGAGTTATGCTAATGAGTTCCCCTAGCTCTTTTTCTCCGAAACGACCCCTGGTGGACTGTATGGATGATACCCTGCTGAGGTCCCTCCCCTCCCCAAACCCGGCCCTCCCCAGGCTCCACTCCCCAAATCTCCAGGTATTTCCCAAACTAGAGCTGGCAACCCTCCTTTTCACACAGCCTTAAGGGAGGAGGAGTTCTCTCCCTGGCCTGACCTGGATGGCCCACGCTAGCCCAGTCTTGTCAGATCTCGGAATTGGAATCTCAGCAGCAGTAGCCCTGCTTAGTACTTGGATGGGAGACCACCGAGGAAGTCCAGGTTTGCGACGTAGATGCGGGCAATGGCGAACTACGTCTGCTCGTCTCTTGCCTTGGAAACCCTGTGGCAGGGTCCCCAGAGGGGTGCCTGGGGCGTCACAGCTCCCACGGACACCTTCCCTGGAGCCCACCAGGTCCTTTTAGGAAGTGGGTGGGGCCAGAAGGGGATTTCGCCCAACCAGAGGTGTGATTGGCCATTGCAGATCTGATCAGCCATGCAGATTAAAAGGTATCCTGTTAAACAGAGCTCGTGACTGAAATATGGGAGAGTTACTATTCAGATTCACTGCTGCAGGAAGTGGTGGTGGGGCTAGACCCGAGTGCCGCATGACAGAATGAGCTCCTGTCTCTGGTCCCAGCTCCTGCCAACCTAGCAGTTTGAAAGCAAGAAATTGCAAGTAGATAAATAGGTACCACTTCGGTGGGAAGGTAACAGTGTTCCGTGCGCCTCGGCGTCTAGTCATGCTGGCCACATGACCACGGAAACGTCTTCTGACAGCGCTGGCTCTTCGGCTTTGAAACGGAGATGAGCACCGCAACCCTAGAGTCAGACCTGACTGGCTTTTGAGCAAGGGAACCTTTACCTTTCTTACCTATAGATGGGACACTATGTCTGTATTCTTGGTGCATGGGGAGCAACCGTGGGAGGGCTTTTGGAGTTCTGCCTCCACTGCTGGACCTCCTGATGGCACTTGGGTTTTGGCCACTGTGTGACACAGAATGTTGGACTGGATGGGCCACTGGCCTGATCCAACATGGCTTCTCTTACACTGGCCTGATCCAACATGGCTTCTCTATGTCTGGGGCAGTGCTGCTCTGTGTTCTTGGTGCTTGGGGAGGGGGAACAGTGGGAGGGCTTTTGGAGTTCTGCCCACACTGGTGGACCTCCTGATGGTACCTGGGCTTTGGCCACTGTGTGACACAGAGTGTTGGACTGGATGTGCCATTGGCCTGATCCAACATGACTTCTTTTATGTTCTTATGTCTGGCACAGTGATACTCTGTATTCTTGGTGCTTAGGGGGCAACAGTGGGAGAGTTTCTGGGTTCTGCCCCCGCTAGTGGACCTCCTGATGGCACCTGGGTTTTGGCCACTACGTGACACAGAGTGTTGGACTGGAAGGGCTACTGGCTTGATCCGACATGTCTTCTCTTATGTTCTTTTGAGTTATATATAATCTTGCTCCCTGATATTTTGTGGTTGGCTCCCCATCCTGTGGCAGTCATTTTTCAACTATACCCACTATCATGTGTGGGGATTCCAAAGGTGACCACAGGCTCAACAACGCTGGGGACCCCTGCCCAATGGGGTCGCCGTGAGTCAGTTGCAACTTGACAGGACTTTCCATCACCACCACCAGTTTCGCCGAGATGTCTTTTAATCACCTGACATGATCATCCATGCCCTTGGGTAGAATCATCTCTGCTGCACAGATGTGGAAGCCCCACAAAGCAAAGAAATGAATCTTTACTACCCCAAGGAAAAAAACTCCACTGCCACAGCTGCCATGTAGCTACAAAGCTGTCCATCAGCCTTTTGTGGTAGACAGTGGAGAAGCAACAAGACTCGAGGTTCTCCTGATGGGAGACCACAGCTGTCGAATACGACACATTCGCCGCAAAGTTCATGACATCTCTCATCTTCGTCCCTTTCTGGTGTGTTTCCCCAAGGCCTGTAGCTGGCCGCAGATGCTATGCTAGGAAGACCTGTGTGTAATGCAGCAAGGCAGTATCTTATTTACCAAGGACGATGTGCTGTACTCAGAATCTTCACCTGAGAATACAGGAGGTGACAGAAATTTCAGCCCACAGATAAGTAAGTGGTGTAGTATCTGAGCACAGGGCAAAATACGAGAAATACGAAGACTGGTGCTGAAACCGTATTTGTGGTTTAAGAACATAAGAGAAGCCATGTGGGATAAGAAGAAGAAGAAGAAGAAGAGATTGGATTTATACCCCACCCTTCACTTGGAGTCTCAGAGCGGCTTACAAACTCCTTTCCCTTCCCCTCCCCACAACAGACACCCTGTGAGGTGGGTGGGGCTGAGAGAACTCTGACACAAACTGCTCTTTCAGGAACAGCTGTGCCAGAGCTTGTGACTGACCCAAGGTCACATCAGCAGGTGCAAGTGGAGGAGTGGGGAATCAAACCCGGTTCTCCCAGATTAGAGTCCGCACACTTAACCACTACACCAAATTAGGCCAGTTGTAATAGCAGATGCCCAGTCACCACCTGGAGGTTGGCAACCCCATGTTACCGGCCGATCTTGCCATCCAAGGGCTGTGGCTTTCTTGGTTGGGTCCATCCATCTCCTGTTGGGTCTTTCTGTTTTCTGCTGCCTTCAACTTTTCCAACCATTAATGACTTTCCCAGTGACTCTTGTCTTCTCATCATGGGACCAAAGTACGATAGCCTCAATTGAGGTTCGGTTAAAACTCTTCTCCCTGCTCTGCTAGTTCTCTGCTTGGAAGGGGGCTTTTTGTGTAGGGGAGATTCATCCATCCAAAGTTGTGCAGTCCTCCAAGCCAACTCAATTTGTTACACGTGTAGCAGAGAGCTGCACATCAGGAACAACAGAGCCCATCCCTTGGCATGCTTAAGTGGAGGAGGAGGAGGAGGAGATTGGATTCATACCCCGCCCTTCACTTGGAGTCTCAGAGCAGCTTACAAACTCCTTTCCCTTCCCCTACTCACAACAGACACCCTGTGAGGTAGGTGGGGCTGAGAGAGCTCTGACAGAAACTGCTCTTTTTCAAGAACAGCTCTTATCAGAGCTACAGCTTGCCCAAGGTCACATCAGCAGGTGCAAGTGGAGGAGTGGGGAATCAAACCCGGTTCTCCCAGATTAGAGTCCGTGCATTTAACCACTACACCAGTCTGGCTCAAACTGGCTCTCAACAGGGATCGGTTAACTCCATGTGAGGAAATTTCTGGAGATTTGGGGGCGGAGCCTGGGGAGGGTGAGGTTTGGGGAGGGACCCTGGCATGCTATAATGTCATAGGTTCACCTTTCAAAGCAGTCATTTTCTCCAGGGGGACTGTCCTTGGTTACCCGGAGCACAGCTGTAATTCCAGGAAATATTCAGACCTCACCTGGAGGTTGGCAACCCTAGCCCATGTGGCTAGCCTTTCCCTCTGTGCCAATTAGCATGCCCTGTGGGTGTGCTAATTGCCATCCAACAGAGAGCCCCCTATTCTTTCTACACCCACAGGAGGCAGAGATTTGAGTTTGGTGAGAGAAGAAGAAGCACAGGCGTTGACAGAGATGGGAATATCTCCTTTCTTTTTTTGCTTTTTTTTTTAAAAGAAAAAGGGAAACGAAATAAGGATGTTACAGCTAAGTTGGGGAGCTCCAGTTCAAAGCCGCCTAAGCAGAACGTATAAACAAGCCCATTGCCTGAGCGACGTCTTTGCCAGGGCGCAACGGGACTCCTGTATAATTCATGAGCAAGGGCGCTTTTTTTTTTGGCGTAATTCACAATTAGGGCCCAGCCAACCAACTTTCAAGTTTCCAGTCGGGCTCCCTCAACTTTGTGGTTCCTAGTGAAGAGTTAGACAAGCCTGCCTCGGACGGCCTGGGGGGAGAGGCTGCGTCTCCGTATTAGTAGGGCGCTTATGAATTATGCAGCCACTGTGGGGAAGCCGAAAGGATCCGCTGCAGGCCGCCAGCTGGCTCCCGAAAAAGAAGAAAAGGCCATATTTATCTTGGTATGTTGTTGATTTCCCCCTTTAAACACACACGCCGTTTGCATTTAAGGAACGCAAGGGGGTGGGCTGAGCGTGTGGGGAAGACCCGCCAAACTTTGCCAGCTTTTTATATCACGCCGAGGTCTTTCTTTCTGCCTTCTGGACAACTTAATCTCTTTGGATTTACTGCCCTTTCAGTGCTGCGCCATCATCTCCATAAGCAGGGAATAACCGAAATCCAGATATTAAGAGTGAATATTATGTTGATGGGACAGGATTCTGGGGAGCTTTAGTTTTCGAAGAGGTTATGAAATTCCTTGGTGGCCTTACAGGGACCTGTCCTTGGAAGGTTTCGGAAAGCTCATCCTACGGAGCTGGTCATGCCTGTTCCTCCCCAGGAATTCACAACAAGCAGTGGAGAGGCAGCATCCTGGGAGAAACATTAAAAAGAAAAATAAGGCCTCAGTTACTTGACAGAAGTCCCAGCCATAGAGTTCCTGGCCGTCCCTACATCTATCCTTGTCATTTCCTGGTAGCTCTAGGCAGGGCTCTTTTTGTAGATAAAGCCCAGCAGGAACTCATTAGCATAATAGGCCACACCCAACAGCAGAAACTCATTAGCATATTAGGCCACACCCATGACAGCACAGCATATTGGCATATTAGGCCACACCCCCATGTTACCAGAAGTGTGCTCATCCAGCCACACCCACCTTTTGCTTCTTATTCTGCTTACCTTGTTTGTGGTCAAAACCCAGGGCTTTTTTGGTAGCAGGAACTCCTTTGCATGTTAGGCCACACACCCCTAATGTAGCCAATCCTAATGAGATTCTGCTGTTGGGTGTGGCCTATTATGCTAATGAGTTCCTGTTGGGCGTGGCCAACTTGGAAGCCAGCCAGAACTCCCTTCCTGTGCGTTCCTGCCCCAAAATAGCCCTGGCTCTAGGAATCACCAGGAAATCTGTTGTAGTGGTTTGGTGTAGGTGCAGAACTGGACCTGAGGAATTGGCCCCGAATTTTATTTCACGGCCTTGCTGTGGAGTTGTTTCAAAAAGATCGGTTCCAGTCTAGTAGCACCTGAGAGAGCAAGAAGACCAACAAGTCTCTGAGGCTCTACTAAACTCAAATCTAACTGTTTCACTGCGGACCAATATGGATCTTCAGAAAGATGGGACAAAGTTTGAGTCCAGTGGCGCCTTTAAGACCAACAAAGTTTAATTCTGGGTGTAAGCTTTCGTGTGCATGCACACTAAGAAGTCATCTTAAAGGTGGCACTGGACTCAAACTTTGCTCTGTTGCTTCAGACCAACATGGCCACCCACTGCATCTATCTTCAGATAGATAGTAGAAAAGAGCAAGGGTCCATTATCACTTTAAAAACTGGCACAATATGTGGCAGGGTAGGAGCTTTTGTGAGTCCCCTCACCTACAACTCACAACCAGCGTTCCCTCAAAGCTGAGTTAGTGTGAGCCAGCTCAGTGTGAGCTAGCTCACAGTTTTTTAGCCTCCAGCTCACACATTTTTGTCTTAGCTCAGGAAGGAGGGCTCCAGAGCAAACTAATTTAAGCAGTAGCCAACTTTACAACTTTAATGCCAGTAGCTCGCAAAGTAGAATTTTTGCTCACAAGACTCCACAGCTTAGAGGGAGCATTGCTCACAACTCAAGCCAGTTCAATGCATTATTAATGACCTACAACCCAAAGGGATGTGTGTGATGGTTCTGGGGAGAAAACTGAAAATAAGGCTTCATTAGGGCTGCCAAATCCCCCCGGGGGGCGGAAAATCCCCCGCCCCAGAGGCCCGTTCCCAGACGCCGGGGAATCGGGCCCCGGGGGGAACCCCACCCCAGCGTGCGCGTCACAGGGCAGTGACGTCATGACGCTGGGCATGCTGGGGGCGGGGCCACAGCCATACAAGGGAAAACTCTATGGTTTTCCCTTGTATGGTCATGGCCCCGCCCCCAGCGTGCCCGGCGTCATGACGTCATTGCCCTGTGATGCGAATCCAGCGCGCACACACGCTGGGATCCCCCAGGAGTCCCCCGCTGGCGAGGTAAGTCACAGTTGGCAAGCCTAGGCTTCGTCTACTTACTGGTAGTTCTGGCTGTAGACTTCCTGTTGATTCCTAGGGTCACCAGGAAATGACAAAGATAGATGTAGGAACTGCCAGGAACTCTATGGCTGGACATTCTGTCAAGTAACTGAGGCCTTATTTTTCTTTTTTAATTTTTCTTCCAGGATGCTGCCTTTCCACTGGTTGCCAGACACTATCTGGCAACCCTTGAAGTTCCTGCCTCCATTTTATCCTTACAACAGCCTTGCGAGATAAGCTAAGTGTGGGAGAGAAAGCACACATCTGGCCCAAGGTCACTCATTGACTTCATAGCTAAAGGGACCTTGGAATTAAGTCTTCCCCATCTTAGCCAGGTGCTCTCACCATGATACTGCCCTGGAGCCTTCATTCTCTTCCCTTTTACTTCAGGTATTCAGTAAAGTCAAAGTTCCTCGAAGCCTCGCATGACGGAACAGATGACGCTCCCTTCGACTGAGCCATTTAGCCTTCTTATTCTGACTGGCAGCGGCACTCCATGTCTTGTGCAAAGCTCTTTCCATGCCATCCTAGCAGGGATTCTTTTGGAAATGGCCCTTTCTTACATGGCCAGGGAAATGTTGATCACCACTTTTGGGTTAGGAAGCAGTTTTTCTCCAGGCCAGTTTGGCTGGAGATTCTGGAGGTTTTTTGTCATCTTCTGGGCATGGAAGAGGGGTCACTGAGGAGGTGGGGAGGAGGTATTTGTGAATTTCCTGCATTGTGCAGGAGCTTGGACTAGATGACCCTGGAGGTCTCTTCTATGGCTCTATGGTGATTATTACACTTGGGACCTTCACAAAGCATGGGGGCTCTGGCACACTTTGGGGGGTCTTCTTTGAAATCACTGGGCAGTGGGGTTTTTTCTTGTGTGTGTGTTCTCTGTGAGCCAGGGCCTCCCAAGATATTCTGCTTTGACTGAGAGGTTGCGGAGTCCCCTTTTCTCCGCCCTCCCTCTTCCGTGCCGCTCAAGCTGGAAAGCTAATAAGAGCCTCTGATGAGACTTGGAGGCGCTCTCTGTATCTTCTCCCTCTGGCGAATCCTGCGTGGCATACGTGGCGGCAGATGGGTTGCCGCGCAGCCAGCCCTGGAAAGCCCTTCTCGGGATCGGGACATCCAGCTGTGGGCCATCTGCTTTTTAACATCCTCATCTGTTACTGGGCACAGCTGGGGTTGTGGACTGACAAGACTGAATGTGTTGGAGCACAATTGACTTCTCCGTGGTTCTGAGGGCCAGGGACGAGGGGAATGGGGCGGTTACTCAAGGAAATAAATGATTCCTGATGGGAGAATGTATGGAAACCGTCTTGGGCTGTCCCAGGAAGCATGTTACAATTATAGGGCATACCGACCTCTACATACAATTAAACCTGCTTGAGGTTTTTTGGCCGGCGAGTCACAGCCGATTTATGAAACCCTCATGGGTTTTCATGTGGAGCTGCGGTGGCTCAAGTGGTTAAGACGCTGAACTGCAGGCTGTGGAAGGTCAGTAGTTCAGCAGTTCGAGACCCGAGTGTCCCGCATGACGGAGTGAGCTCCCATCTCTAGTTCCAGCTCCTGCCAACCTAGCAGTTCGAAAGCAAGAAATTGCAAGGAGATAAATAGGTATCACTTTGGTGGGAAGGTAACAGCGTTCCGTGTGCCTTGGTGTTTAGTCATGCCAGCCACATGACCACGGAAACGTCTTCGGACAGCGCTGGCTCTTCGGCTTTGAAATGGAGATGAGCACCGCAACCCTAGGGTCGGATTCGACTGGCTTTCGAGCAAGGGAACCTTTACCTTTACATAGGTTTCAAGGCAAGAGACGTTCAGAGATGGCTTGCCATGGCCTGCCTCTGCACCACCCCCCTGGTATTCCTTGGCGGCCTGGCCTCCCGTCCAAATACTAACCAGGGTTGACTCTGCTTAGTTTCTGAGATCCAGGGAGATTGGGCTAGCGTGGATGTTGTTTTTTGTATAAATCTGCAGGGTAAATGAGCAAAGAGCCAACACCATGTGTGTTTGAGATTTAAAGAAAACGATTTTTACTAGAAACAAGGGAGAGCCAGTTTGGTGTAGTGGTTAAGCGCACGGACTCTAATCTGGGAGAACCGGATTTGATTCCCCACTCCTCCACTTGCACCTGCTGGATGACCTTGGGCAAGCCGTAGTTCTGATAAGAGCTGTTCTTGAAAAAAAGGAGTTTCTGTCAGAGCTCTCTGAGCCCCACCTACCTCACAGGGTGTCTGTTGTGGGGAGGGGAAGGGAAAGGAGTTTGTAAGCCGCTCTGAGACACCTTTGGGTAGTGAAGGGAGGAGTATAAATCCAATCTCCTCCTACATAGGGAGGAAAAATGAGAAAGAATCCGATTCCTAACTGAACTGGCTACATCTTCTCTAGATAGTCTCTATGCCATGTTGGCTTCTTCCGTACTGTCAGAACAAAGACAGGAAGTTCTTACTTTCTTCTAAGCAAAAGCCTATGAGACCTAAGGCAGACAGACACATTCAAACCTCAAATAGCCAATGGTCATTCTGCTGGACATCTCTCTGGCATTAGGAGGACTACAGTGTCAATATAAGCCAGCAACAATAAGAAAAATCACTGTGATAAGACGCTAAATCAGGGGTGTCAAACCTAAGGCCCGGGGGCCAGAAGTGGCCCGTCCAGGGCTCTTACGCGGCCCACGAGCAACTAGTGCAAGGGAGGAAACAGGAGACTGCTCAGGGGGGAGTGGGCGGAGTCACTCTGATGGTGGCTTCAGCCTGGCAGAACAACCTCATCTGCAGCAGTCAAACAATGTGGGAGCGTCTGCCCAGTGCTGCACCGCTGGTTTTCCAGTCCACCCATACAGGCTTTCCTTCACACACCCCTCCCAGCCCATGGGGCCTTGCAGTGAGGATGCACCAACTCGGAGCTTACCAGCTGCTGTCCTTTATACAGTTTATATCTCTGGTACCTGGCATTACATTTTATGGCACACATGGCCCGGCCCGACGAAGTGACATTTATTTCAGATCCAGCCCTCATAATAAATGAGTTTGACACCTCTGCGCTAAATAATTCTAATACTAAACTAAACTTTTCTGTGATTGATTTTTGTATATCTTAATAGTGAATGATTACAATTACGAGCTATAGAAAGCATATGATTCCACTGAGCTCTATGTATACAGTTTCAGAGCAGGTAAGTACAATTTTGTGAAGAGACAAATCATTAAGAAGAATTCACCAAGGGAAGAATCATCACACAAGGATCCCAGGTATAGACGCCATCATTTCGCTTAACTTCTTCAGTGAGACCAGTATCAATGTTACAACTGTTTACAGGATGTTCCCTCCAAAGTTTACGTGAATACCAGTAAAGGTGACAGTCATTCCAGGAGTAGTTCTACATCAATTATCAAAGTCTTCTATGTGGGGTACCATTCAAATGGAAAATTAAATTGGAAATTAATCAAAACTTTCTCGTGTATACCAGCCCTTTAGAAAACCAACCATGGCTCTGGTCACACGGGCTGGAAAAAAGTGGGGGGGAAGCGTGGCTTTTTGCCCCGGAGCAAAATAACACACGGCTGCGCGATCAAACGTCCGGTTGAGGTCCCTCGAGGTCCTGTGGTTAGGGGGAGGTGCCGATCACACCACAGGCAAAGAAGCGGGGCGGCACGCAAACAGGGTTGTGTTTTTTTAAAAACTGAAGTGTGTGCATGCTCCATTGGGTGCTTGTGCGCATCCCATGGAGACTTGGGGGGAAAAAACCCTTTTTGCAAGGGGACATGGGCGGGCGCCAGATGCCACCAGAAACGCGATCAGATGGCCGCCCTTGCCCCGTGGTTTCCGGAAACTAGTACTTCGGATGTACTCGTTTTTTACCCTGCATCATTGGCGGGAAGCCTCGGGTGAGCCACGGGAGCTCTACGTTTCCCAGATGTGGCGGTGTGATCGTGCCCGGAATATCCACCTACCTTCCGTCTCTGTAGCGTGGCTAATGCTCCGTGTGACCGCAGCCCACGAATGTCAAGATCTGGAGTCCAAGGTCGAGAGTAAAGCAAAAAAGTGAACGGGTTTCAAGCAAAACAGGGTTCCCTGTTATCTCCAGTGAAAATGCTCTGGGAACAGGTATTCATGTAGGATCTTTACTCAGCCTAACCTGATCTTGCCAGATCTTGGAAGCTCAGTGGGGTCAGCCCTGGTTAGTACTTGGATGGGAGACTCCCAAGAAGGAGCAGAGGCAGGTGATGACAACCCACCTCTGTACATCTCTTTCCTTGAAAGCCCTACCAGGGTTTGCCACCATCTTCAAGGACTTGAAGGGCTGTCATCTAGAGGATGGTGCGGAGTTGTTTTCTGTTACCCCCAGAAGGTTGGACCAGAACCAACGGGTGGAAATTAAATCAGAAGAGTTTTTGGCTAAACATTAGGAAGGACTTCCTGACAGTCAGAGCGGTTTCTCGGTGGAATGGGCTTCTCGGGAGGTAGTGGGCTCTCCTTCTTTGGAGGTTTTCAAACAGAGGCTAGACGGCCATTGGACAGCAATGCGGATTCTGTGAACTTAGGCAGATCACGAGGGGGAGGGCAGGAAGGGTTGCCTCAGTGCTTAGTTCTTGTGGCCCTTTCTTACGAGCCCAGGGAAATGCTGATTGCCACTTTGGGGTCAGGAAGCAATCCTGGAGGGTTTTTTGTCATCTTCTGGGCATGGTACAGTGGTCACTGCGGGTGTGGAGGGGGAGGTATTTTTGAATTTCCTGCATTGTGCAGAGAGTTGGACTAGATGACCCTGGAGGTCCCTTCCAACCCTGTGATTCTATGATTCTACACGTTGTCTCCAACTTGGCAGCCCTTTTCTACCACCAAATAAATCCTACTCTGATTCCCTCTCTCAAAACCTTCCCCTCCCCAGTTTAAAGCCCTTGAGTTAAAGCTTCAAAGGATAATGCTTGTTCTGAGAAGATACCTCTGGCATTTGCTCACATCCATCCCTTGAATGCAAGATGCTGTCTTCAACCAAGTGAGACCAATGGGCTATCTAGCTTGACAGCACCTTCTATGATGATCATGATGAAGAAGAAGAGATTGGATTTATACCCTGTCCTTCACTTGGAGTCTCAGAGTGGCTTACAAACTCCTTTCCCTTCCTCTCCACACAACAGACACCCTGTGAGGTGGGTGGGGCTGAGAGAGCTCTTGACAGAAACTGCTCTTTTTCAAGAACAGCTCTTATCAGAACTACGGCTTGCCCAAGGTCATCCAGCAGGTGCAAGTGGAGAAGTGGGGAATCAAACCCGGTTCTCCCAGATTAGAGTCCGCACACTTAACCACTACACCAGTCTAGCTCTTGAACTGGGACCATACTCATCTTGAGAACCTGGAGTGATGCTCTCAGCAGACAGGGTTCGATGGACCACTGGTCCGATTCAATGGAAGGCATCCTGATGTGTCCCAGGCAAGGGACAGAGCCACAACACCATCCAGCGAGCATCCTGTCTTCGCTGAAGAACCAGCAGTTGGGAACCAGCTCTGTCCTACCAGTGAGGAGGTGAAATCAGAAAGCATCTCTTGCCCTTCTCTCTTTTGCTTTTCCTTCCTCAGCCCCAAGTCAGGGTGGCCCCCACCCCTTCTGGCTGTAACTTTCTCCCAGTAGAAGCAAAGGTTAGCTGAGATCACACAGCCAGTTGGATGCCCAGATTCCATCTCCCTGGGGCTAATTATGAAACAACATTAGATAAAAGTCAACATATGTTGTAAAAGGCACTGTGCTTCACCGCCTGACAGTTCGTAACAATGTGCTCTTGTAACAGCTGTCAGGCTGCAGTGCTAGAAAATGAGTAATATGCTGATTTATGGATATCGGGTTTGCCTTTGCATTCAGTTGCAGCGAAGGGAGAGAGAGAGAGGCAGAGAGAGAGACATCCTGTGTTCAGCTTGGAAGCAAGGAGGAGGAATGGGGGGGTTGGAGCATGTTCCCCCGTGAGGAATGGCTGAAGAATCTGGGACTTTTCAGTTTAGAAAAGAGACGACGAAGGGAGACATGAGAGAGTTTTGTAAAATTATGCAACATGAGAGAGTTTTGTAAAATTATGCATGGGGTGGAGAGAGTTGGCAAAGATAACTTTTTCTCTGTCTCCCAAAACTTAAGGCATCCAATGAAACTGGTGGGTAGTAGGTTCAGGACGGAAAAAGGAAATACTACTTTCCTTTAAAATGCGGAATTCGCTGCCAGAGAATGTTGTGACAGCCACAGGAATAAACAGCTTTCAAAGGGGATTAGATAGATTTGGGGCAGGCTTCCCAAGTACTTACCGTGATTCGGCGGGGGACGAAGACGACTTCGCAGGATCATTCCTGCAGGGACAACAGACGTGCCGCACCATGCCATCGCCAGGAAGTGACGCCGGGCGACGCTCTGGCAATGGGGCCAGAAACTCGATGGTACCATCGAGTTTTCAGCCCCGTTGCCAGAGCATTGCCTGGTGTCATTTCCTAGCATGGTGCATTACAAGGAGAAATGTTCCGGCCAGGGAGCATGTGTCCCCTGCCGGATTGCGGTAAGTACTTGGCAACCCTAATTTGTGGAGGGTAAGTCTATCAATGGCTACTAGCCAGGGTAGCTGAGGGGAACCTCCACATTCAGAGGCACTAATCCTCTGAGCCCCAGAGCCAGGAGGCAATGCCAGGGGAAGGCCTCAGCCTGTATGCCTTGTTGTTGTAGGGTTGCCAGTTCCCCCTGTGACCATCAGCAGGGGACTGGGTGTGTTTAAGGAATAACCGACATTAAGCCATTATGTTGTTCGGGTTTATCACTCTTCTTGGGTTGTAAGTTTTGGCAGGCTCCTGGCCCAGCCTGCTAAAAGCAATGTGCTTGTTTTAACTACAACCACCTGTGGCTGTTGGCTGTTAATAGAATCGTCCTTGGGCGTCTCCCTAAGTTGTTTCAACCTACCAGTGCCAATTAGCTAAGCGTGTCCTGATTGGCTAATGAATCCATGAGCTGAGGGAAGGATGTTCAAAAAGATGCCTCACTTGGAAAGCGTGAAACTGGCTATTCCATCTACAGGTGAGAAGAGGCAATGTCTTCTATCCTCCCAGGACATGGACTGTCTGGCATGGGATGGACTTTCTCTCTCAAGCCTGTGAGCAAGAGCCACACCATGGACCTGCATCAGGTGAGCTAGCTAGCAAGCTTTTAATGTATAGTATGGAGCACAATAAGGGGCTGTGGTGGCTCAGAGGTTAAGATGCTGAAGCTGCAGAACGTAAGGTCGGTAGCTCAGCAGTTCGAGACCCGAGTGCCGCGTGACGGAGTGAGGCCGCGTCTCTAGCCCCAGCTCCTGCCAGCCTAGCAGTTTGAAAGCAAGACATTGCAAGTAGATAAATAGGTACCGCTTCAGTGGGAAGATAACAGCGTTCCGTGTGCCTTGGTGTTTAGTCATGCCGGCCACATGACCACGGAAATGTCTTCGGACAGCGCTGGCTCTTCGGCTTGGAAATGGAGATGAGCACCGCCCCCCTAGAGTCAGATTCGACTAGCTTTCGAGCAAGGGAAACCTTTACCTTTAAGACAGCTTTTAGCCTGATGTAGTTCAGTATTATTCTTTCTTTTATTTGCCATTGCTTGGGCCTTAAGAGTGGACTATGGCCAGCTTGTACTCTTTGTAACTTGAGCAGTTTACTAAAACTGGAATATTTCTCTACCTTCCAGTGTCTGGAGTTACTTACTGAGTGCATATAGATAACCTCAGAGGAGAACCTGGGAAGCTGAAAGCCTCTAGTAGAAGGTCTAGAATACCTGAGGCTCCTGGCTGGCCTAGGTGGTTGTGGTTTCAGCACCTGGAAACAGGCTAGGGCTCTGTAGGACCATACAGGTGGTAGGGTTGTCAGATCCAGATTGGGAAACTCCTGGAGATTTGAGGATGGAGCCTGGAGAGGACAGGGACCTCGGTGGGGCATAATGCCATAGGGGCTACCTTCCAAAGCCTCCACTTTCTCCAGGGGAACTGATCTCTGCAATCTGGGGATGAGGTGTAATTCTGCGGGATCCTCAGGTCCCACCTGGAGGCTGGCATCCCTAGTGCGTGGAACTTACAGCCCTTGGATCCCTCCCATCTCCTTGGCAGTTCGCATGACCAAAAATTGTCATTGTCTGCAAGAAAGGTGTCAAGTTGCCAGCAGGCATCAGGGCAGCCCTGGGCACCCATGTTGGGGTCTCAGTATTCTTCTAGTGTGCACCCTGTCCTTTATGCAAAGAGCTTGGGGTGTGTGTGTGTAAACATAGAAGTCCCTGCTACTCCCATATTATCCTGACAGCAATCCTGAAGAAATCCTGAAGAAATGAGCCGTGACTCATGAAAGCTCCTACCCTGCCACATATTTTATTAGTCTTTAAGGTGCTACTGGACTCTTGCTCTTTTCTCCTGTGAAATCCATTTGACAGGAGGAGGAGGAGATTGGATTTATACCCCGCCCTTCACTACTGAAAGGTGTCTCAGAGCGGCTTACAAACTCCTTTCCCTTCCCCTCCCCACAACAGACACCCTGTGAGGTAGGTGGGGCTGCAAGAGCTCTTGAAAGAAACTGCTGTTTTTCAAGGACAGCTCTTATCAGAGCTACGGCTTGCCCAAGGCCGGCCAGCCAGCAAGGTGCAAGTGGAGGAGTGGGGAATCAAACCCGGTTCTCCCAGATTAGAGTCCGCGCATTTAACCACTACACCAAACTGGAGGAGGAGATTGGATTTATATCTCGACCTTCACTTGGAGTCTCAGAGCGGCTTGCAAACTCCTTTCCCTCCCCCTCCCCACAACAGACACCCTGTGAGGTCTTTCCCTTCCCCTCCCCACAACAAGACACCCTGTGAGGTAGGGGAGGCTGAGAGAGCTCTTTCCAGAACTGTCCTTGAGAGAACAGCTCTGACTGAAAGAGGTCCCCAAGTGAGTAGGAATTAGAAACCGGGTTTCCCCAGTCGAAACCTGTTGCTATTCCTATTGGTTGCTGGTTAATTTGTCTGAAACATTTTCCTGGTGCGTTTTCAGAGACTCGTTCACAGAGTAAAAACAACACAATAGAAGCAGAACCACGACAAAGCTAGAATAATCAATAATAGAATAAGCTGTAAAAACAAGCCAGGGCATAAAAACAGAACAACCTGATGTTCAGCTGCCTGAAATGATAGTCATCAAAGAGTAATCCGGCTAGAAGCAGACTGGAAAGACAGCGACTAAAGAGGAGCCCACTGGTTAAAAGCCTGGGCAAAAAGAAGTGTTTTGGCCTGGTGCCTATTGGACGGGAAGGGCCAGATGAGCCTCAAGGGGGAGGGCATTCCCAAAGTAAGATGCCACCACTGAAAAAGCCCTGCTTCACAAATTCTTGCTAGTTTATAAGCTAGCTCTCTCTCTCTTTCTCTCTCTCTCTCTCTCTGTTGGGTTATTTAAGGTAGCAGAGCAAAACAAGGAAGCAGCACACATGTGTATGAGTTTACTGTAAAGTTTACTGATTACTCATGGGGGAAAGGAAACTGGGAGTTTAAAAGAAATAACATCCTGGCTAGCTGTTCTCACCTACATCTTCTCTAAGTAGGGTTGCCAAGTCCTTTTAACCTACCGGCGGGGGAGCGTCTCGTGGCTCCGGGAGTTTGTCTTCGATGCGCGTGCATGTGCTGCCAGCGCGTCCCGGAAGTGACGCGCTACGTCGCTCAGGTTGGGGGCGTGGCCCCCATCGTCGGAGGGAAAACCATAGAGTTTTCCCTCTGACGATCCGGGCCACGCCTCCAACGTGAGCGACGTGGTTGCATCACCTCTGGTGATGCAGCCACGCTGCGCTTCGGGGGGCGGTGTTCCCCCTGGGACCCGATTCTGCGGAGGCGGAAATCGGGCCTCCAAAGCAGGGGTTTACCCGCCACCCGCCCCCACTTGGCAGCCCTATCTCTAAGTAACTGTTACCTCATGTTTGAGCCCCAGGTGAGAGTTAGGGCAGTAAAACTTTCTAAGCCTCCACTCCTGGGACATCTTCCAATCTATTGACCAGCCAATAGACAACCCCAATACCTACTCATTATGCATATTGTCACAAAGACTTCAGTGGAGAAGAGAAGAAGAGATTGGATTTATACCCTGCCCTTCACTTGGAGTCTCAGAGCGGCTTACAATCTCCTTTCCCTTTCCCTCCCCACAACAGACGCCCTGTGAGGTAGGCGGGGCTGAGAGAGCTCTGAGAGAAGAACTGTCCTTGAGAGAACAGCTTTGAAAGAACTTATGACTGACCCAGGGTCATCTAGCAGGTGCAAGTGGAGGAGTGGGGAATCTAAACTGGTTCTTTCAGATTAGAGTCTGCACACTTAACTACTACACCAAAGTCGTGCAGGCTACTCTATTGGTCCTAAGGCTATCTGACTAGGAAATTGGCATGCACATTGATTCTTCCATGACATCAGGAAAGGAACTTGCTCATGTCCCAACAGTTTGCTGTTTGACTGTGGCCGCATTTTGAATTTTCATAGTAAGGAATGATGATAGCAAACTGGCCCAAGGACTTCTCAGGTCCAAAGGAGCGCAATAGACGAATTAGTAATAGCAATGGCGTCCTCTTTCTTGCCGATAATACAAAGCCAGTGTTCATCCAACGGGAATTCTCAATTATCTCGTCAAGTTTTTAAAAAGCTTTTTAAAAGATCTCACATTTTCATTTAATTGACGTTAATGAATATTACCATAAATTGGCTGAGAGAGCTGCATTGATGGCCCTGAACTTCTTGGAGGAAGGATGGGATGAAGATTAAAGCATTTGATTTTTCTACCTGAAAGCTGGAGGTAGATGATGTTTGTCTTAATGTGTCATGTGCGTCTTGGGGGAGGGGCTGGTGGGAGGAAAGGCATCCAGCCTGACGGCCCCCTACATTCCTTCAGTGTACATTCAGAAGAGGGGAAATGCATGCACACATTGGATGGGTGTAAGCTTTATACAAGGGGCTGCAGTGGCTCAGAGGTTAAGACGCTGAGCTGCAGACTGGAAGGTCTGTAGGTCAGCAGTTTGAAACCCTGGTGCCGCATGACGGAGTGAGCTCCCATCTCTGGCCCCAGCTCCTGTCAACCTAGCAGTTTGAAAGCAAGAAATTGCAAATAGATAAATAGGTACTTCTTTGGTTGGAAGAAAACAGCATTCTGTGCACCTCGGTCTTTAGCCATGCCGGCCACATGACCACGGAAACGTATTTGGACAGCGCTGGTTCTTCGGTTTGGAAACGGAGATGAGTACCGCCCTTAGAGTCAGATTCGACTTGCTCTGGAGCAAGGAAACCCAAGCTTTATACAGCCAGGAACTCTGCTTTTAAATGTTTGTAGGTTATTTTTTAGACATCCTACTGCAAGTGGAGGAGTGGGGAATCAAACCCGGTTCTCCCAGATTAGAGTCCGCGCACTTAACCACTACACCAAACCGGGTTTTGAGGATGGGAGGGACCTCAGCCCGGGTATAATGTCATATAAGCTACCCTCCACAAGTGACCTTTTCTCCAGGGGGACTGATCTCTGTCTTCTGGAGATCAGTAGTAATTCTGGGAATAGGGTTGCCAGGACCACCACCACCCCGGCCAGTGGTGGGGGATGAGGGTAGGGTTGCCAGATCCAGGTTGGGAAACTCCTGGAGATTTGGGGGTGGAGCCTGGGGAGGACTGGGACCTCAGCGGGGTACAGTGCCACAGAGCCCACCCTCCAAAGCATCCCTTTTCTCCTGGGCAACTGATCTTGGTAATCTGGAGATGACCTGTAATTCCGGGGGATCACCAGGTCCCCCCTGGAGTCTGGCATCCCTGTCCAGAAGTCCACCCTCCAAAGCCTCCATTTTCTCCAAGAGATCGGCTGTAATTCTGGGGGATTTCCAGGCCTCAACTGAATGTTGGTAAGCCTATGGTGCACTCTTCCTTAACTGGAGATTGGGGGTGTGGATTTGTGATTCCGGGAAATCTCCAGGACCCACCTGGAGGTTGGCAGCCCTCTTTCAAGGCCTGTTTCCACCAGAGGCCTCTGGGAAAGCTTCAGCCAGCCACTCTCTGCTCCTGCCCCACTGTTCAGCGGAGCTTCACTCATGCACTCCACTGGAATCTGACAGGCCTTTCAAAATATTTGGAATTGCGATCTCGCAGTGGGCTGGGGCTGCTGTGTGCTCGGCTCCCACTGAATGACTTATCTCTCTGTAGCCCGTTATTAAGTCATTTTAACACACTGCCTGGCCCCGGGAGCTGCTGAACTTGCTCTCCTGGCTGGAGGGAGAGATTTCGCTGACATCGGAGGCCGCCCTTTGAATCAAAACAGTGCTGGAGTAAAGCGCTTGACCAGCCACTTGGAGCAAGTGTTGCCAGGGCTGAGATACTGGGGAGGGGGGAGTTGCGATCCAGAGAAGAGCAGCAGGTTTTGCAGCGGGTTAGAGATGCTCTGAAGAGCAGGTTGTGGCTTAGGGGAGATCTTGGAACTGGTCTGGAAAGACCACTTGTGCTACAAGCATAGGCCCATTACGCATGCACACCTCACTGCAGATTTTCAGAGCAGTAAGCCTTTAATCTTGACTTTGGATTCTGTGCCTGCCTTACGCGCCATTCTTTTTCCACGGTATTTATTCTGCAGCTATAATTAAAGAGCATCACTTTCTAAATCAAGGTAGAACATCACTTGTGAGATAGGGAGGGCGGGGTCCTAAGTTTTTTTTTTTAAGTTACTCAATTGCCTATTGCAGCTTGCGTAGTAGTGTCCAACAAGCACCTTCCACTTAAATCCTCATGGTTCAGGTTTTGCACGTGCATTTTAGCATTAGTTCACTCCCGTTCAAACGGAGAAGATGCCGCGCTAAAGACACGGATGATAGGCGGATTTTTGGTGCGCGATCACACCGCAACATCTGGGAAGCGTAGTTCACCCATGGCTAACCCGTGGCTTCCTGCCGAAGATGCGGAGTAAAAAACTAACGCATACAATGTACTAGTTTCTAGAAAATGTGGGGCAAGGGTGGGCGTCTGATCGCGTTTCTGCTTGAATCTCATGGCATCCGGCGCCTGTCCATGTCCCGTCACAAACTGGATGTTTTTTTAAGGTCTCCCCAGGATGCGCTTGCTTGATTATGCGCTTGCACAAATGTTGGTGAGAAAAAAAATCCTGTTTGCCACAGAAGCGGGGCCTAGCGATTGCCGGTGTGATCGAGCCGTGCCGCTTCTTTGCCGCGCTTCAGGATAGCTGTGTGATTGGCACCTAATGGCATACCACAGGAACTCCATGGGACGCATGATCGGGCTGCAGCGCTTTACTTTGTTCCGGGGCAAACAGCCACATCTCCCCCCCACATTATCTGGCCCATGTGACCGGGGCCTTCATTGAATGGAAGGGAACAGAAAGAAACTTGGGCAAAGGGGGGAAAAGGAATGTTGAAAATGACAGGACTTTTTTTGAACCTTACCAGCAGCTGCCAATCTCTATTTTCCATATTGCCCAGCACTAGGGGGGGTTCTCTGCTGTGTTATGGGCCACTGTGAAAAATGGGAAAGAGATGCAAGATGTCAGAGTCACATGATCTCATAATATGGGGGAACATGCTGAGTGTACAGAATGCATGGTAAAAACCACTGACCCTGGCAATGCAAGCTGTGATCGTTGACAATGTGCGTGAACTTCCGCCTGTGCAAAGTCGGCTGCAACTCCACCACGCTTTGCACAGGGCTGCAAATCAATGTTCCCTCTAAGCTGTGGAGTCTTGTGAGCAAAAATTCTACTTTGTGAGCTGCTGGCATTAAAGCTGTGAGCGAGCAATTCGGCTGCTGCATAAATTAGTTTGCTCTGGAGACCTCCTTCCTGAGCGGAGACAAAAAGGCGTGAGCCGGAGGCTAAAAAACTGTGGGCTAGCTCACCCTAACTCAGCTTAGAGGGAACACTGGCTGCAATTTGTATGGTGCAAGTTTTTTTTTTTAGTCTTGTGCCACTAAATTGGAAAAAAAACACAGGGGGGGGGTATTTTCACCGATGCCCTAGTGCAGCTGCATAGTAACACATAGTTCCTGCCCTTCCTTGCAGATTTGCTTAGTTTTCTCTTTGTGATTCTCTAAATTGATCCTGCACCCTAGTCGTGATTTTGGCAGCCTTTTAACGTCTGTCCTGGGCAGATTGCACTCTGTCCTCCAAACGGATCGATCCCAAGTGATTCTTAAGTTTGGCGCTTTGCAGAATGTCCATGTGGTTCAGCCGCCATTTTAATGTCAGGCTTCCGGAGACTGCCAAAATGGTCCCTCCCCCCACTTTGTTCACTAAAGATTGCAGGGCTGGGAAACTTCCCCAAACTGCTGGTCTGAGTAGACTGAGCTAGATGGGCCAATGGCCTGTGTTGCCAATCAGCAGGCCGGGCCTGGAGGTCTCCCAGCATTAGAACTGATCTCCAGGTGACAAAGATCAGCTCCATGGAGAAAATGGCTGCTTTGGAGGATACAGCATTAGACGCTGCTGAGGTCCCTCTCCTCCCAAACCCTGCCCTCCCAAGGCTCCTCCCCCCTCAAATCTCCAGGTTTCTCCCCCCAACTCAGAGCTGGCAACTCTAACACATAGAAGAAGAAGAGGTTGGATTTATACCCCGCCCTTCACTACCCAAAGGTGTCTCAGAGCAGCTTACAAACTCCTTTCCCTTCCCCTCCCCACAACAGACACCCTGTGAGGCAGGTAGGGCTGAGAGAGCTCTTTCGAGGACTGCTCCTGAAAGAACAGCTCTGAGAGAACTTGTGACTGACCCCAGGTCACCAGCAGCTGCAACTGGGGGAATCAAACCCAGTTCTCCCAGATTAGAGTCCACGCACTTAACAACTACACCAAACTGGCTCTCATAGAATGAGGAGCTCCTGCCCCTGCCCTGTCACGGTGGGGAGCAGTGTTTCCTCTAAGCTGAGTGAGTGTGAGCTAGCTCACAGTTTTTAAGCCCCCAGCTCACACATTTTTGTCTCAGCTCAGGAAGGAGGGCTCCAGAGCACACTAACTTATGCAGCAGCCAAATCGCTCACTCACAGCTTTAATGCCAGTAGCTCACAAAGTAGAATTTTTGCTCACAAGACTCCGCGGCTTAGAGGGAGCATTGGTGGGGAATGGAACCTCACCCTTAATGCATGCCACAGTGGTTAGGGGTTTGCATCTGGCTTGAGTGAAGAACTACACATTTTCTCTCTCATAAAGTTTGATTCGACTCCCCCCCCCTTCCCCAGTATTCCTATTTGATAGACACTCTGCCATAGAATTCTCTTTTCTTAAAAAAAACTATTTATAATCAGCCTTCTTTGCTGTGCATGATGCTATAGGTTACTGAAGTAAAATAACATTAAATTTACCTTAACCCATATGGTGCTTTTCTACTAAGAAAAGAAAAGAAAGAAAAGCTTCACTGGCATTTGGAGGGTGGGGGGAATCGGACTATTTTCACTTTGCGCTATTCGTTTGTTTACTATTTCGGAGCGTTACCATCTCATGATGGGGCTGTGGTGGCTCAGTGGTTAAGATGCTGAAATGCAGACCGGAAGGTAAGTAGTTCAGCAGTTCAAGACCTGAGTGCTGCATGACGGAGTGAGCTCCTGTCTCTGGCCCCAGCTCCTGCCAGCCTAGCAGTTTGAAAGCAAGAAATTGCAAGTAGCTAAATAGGTACTGCTTCGGTGGGAAGGTAACAGCGTTCTGTGCACCTTGGCATGTAGTCATGTTGGCCACATGACCACGGAAATGTCTTTGGACAGCGCTGGATCTTCAGCTTGGAAACAGACAGGGCTATTTTTGGGCAGGAACGCACAGGAACGGAGTTCCGGCTGGCTCCTGAGTTGGCCACGCCCAGCAGGAACTCATTAGCATAATAGGCCACACCCAACAGCAGGAACTCATTAGGATTGGCTACATTAGGAGTGTGTGGCCTAACATGCAAAGGAGTTCCTGCTGTTAAAAAAAGCCCTGGGTTTTGACAACAAACAAGGTAAACAGAATAAGAAGCAAAAGGTGGGTGTGGCTGGATGACCACACTTCTGGTAACACGGGGGTGTGGCCTCATATGCTAATGACCTGTGATGTAGGGGGTGTGACCTAATATGCTAATGAGTTCCTGCTGTTGGGTGTGGCCAATTATGCTAATGAGTTCCTGATGGGCTTTTTCTACCAAAAAAGCCCTGGAAACAGAGATGAGCGCCACACCCCTCGAGTCGGACTCGACTGGCTTTTGAGCAAGGGAAACCTTTACCTTACCATCTCGTGGCCATTTTGGCTGAGAATTTGGTGGAGGTTCTTGAAGAGGAAATGAGGAGTTGGCTGCAACCTGGGTCCAAATAGGCACTATATAGGGCTGGGGTGGGCAACCAAGGGGTTGGAGCACCTTCCCTATGAGGAAAGGATGAAGAGTCTGAGAATTTTCAGTTTAGAGAAGAGATGACTGGGTGGGCATGATAGAGGTTTATAAAACTATGCATGGGTTGGAGAGAGTTGACAAAGGGAATTTTTTCTCCCTCTCCCAAAAGACTAGAACTCAAGGGTATCCAATGAAGCTGATGGGCAGTAGGTTCAGGATGGACAAAAGGAAATATTACTTTACACAAAAAGTGGTTAAAGTGCGGAATTCACTGCCAGAGGATGTAGTGACTGACACAGGAATAAACACCTTGAAAAGGGGATTAGATAGATTCCTGGAGGAGAGGTCTATCAGTGTCCACTAGCCCTGGTGACTGAGAGGAGCCTCCACATTCCCTCCAGAGGAATTGGTTGGCTGCTGTGTGAGACAGGATGCAGGACTAGAAAGAAGAAGAAGAAGAGGAGAGGAGATTGGATTTATACCCCGCCCTTCACTACCCAAAGGAGTCTCAGAGCGGCTTACAAACTCCTTTCCCTTCCCCCTCCCCACAACAGACACCCTGTGAGGTAGGTGCGACTGAGAGAGCTCTGACAGAAACTGCTCTTTTTTCAAGAACAGCTGTGCCAGAACTATGGCTTGCCCAAGGTCATCTGGCAGGTGCAAGTGGAGGAGTGGGGATCCAGCAGGGCTCTTCTTATGTTCTTATGAAATGCCTGGAGATTTTGAAGGTGTAGCCTGGGGAAGGCAGGTTTTGGAGAGGGGTGGGACCCCAGCAGGGATGGGATGCCACAGAGTCCACCCTTTAATGCTGCCGTTATCTCCAGGGGGACTGATATTTGTAAACTGGAGATCAGTTCTAATTTTGTGAGATCTCCAGGCCCCAACTGGAGGTTGGCAACAAAGAAATGGGAAACACGGCAAGGTTGAATAAACGTGGAAAAACACCATGTTAAAACAAAACACACAATTCTGATACGCTCCTATGCCTTCATATATTGGTTTAAATCATATAGTTAAATATACAATAAAGACCCTAGTGTATCTTATTAATTATAATATTGATAACAAAAACCTAAAGAACAATATATATCGTGTAGAAAAGTCCACAGCTACAGAGGTGAATATGCAGACAGGATTCGGAAAGCAAAACAGCGTACAATACTGGCATTGACGACTGCTGCATCTTTCATCAGAAAGCAAGATAGTCTACAGCACTGTTCCCTCTAAGCTGAGTTAGTGTGAGCTAGCTCACAGTTTTTTAGCCTCCAGCTCACACATTTTTGTCTTAGCTCAGGAAGGATGGCTCCAGAGAAAACTAATTTCTGCAGTAGCCAAATCACTCGCTCAAAACTTTAATGCCAGTAGCTCACAAAGTAGAATTTTTGCTCACAAGTCTCCACAGCTTAGAGGGAGCATTGTCTACAGCATTGAATCCTAGGGTCTTTATTGTATATTTAAGTCTATGATATAAATGAATATATGAAGGCATAGTAGCATATCAGAATTGTGTGTTTTGTTTTAACGTGGTGTTTCCCCATGTTTACCCAACTGGAAGTTGGCAAGCCTAACTCTGAATGATGCTGCATCCCCGTAACGGTCATATCATACGTACTTGCTAGGTGCCCAACACCTCTTCCCCATGGAGAAAATGTGGGAGAAAGTGGGCTACCCCATCCCATTCTTTGCCCTACCGGAGGCCTGGAGGAGGATGCTCCCAACATCTACTGCCTTAAGTGATCCCCACAGAGACCTGGGGCTAGATGAGGCACATCTATGGTTGCCATCTCCCAGGTAGGATCTAGAGATCTCCTGGAATTACAACGGACTTCCAGATGACAGAGATCAGCTTCCCTGGAGAAAATGGCTGCTTTGGAGGATGGACTCTATGGCATTGTACTCAACTGAGGTTCCTCCCCTCCCCGAACACCACCCTCCCTAGGGTCTACCCCCCAAATCTCCAGGAATTTCCCAACCCAGTGTTGGCAACCCTAGGCACAGTTCTGCTTCAGCTAGCCACTGGCTGACACAGTCCTGGAGGCCAAAGAACTGTGGAACAATGTCAGTGGGATTTGTCGCACGGAGCTGCTAGCCTGCCCCATTTCTGCTGGCTTCTCAAAGTGGCTCTTTAGGGGAACCCACAGGCGGTTGTTGTTAGGCCATTGAGGCCTAGTTCTTGGCTGAGTTTGTGTATACCTGTTTCCAGGAGACTGTGGGCGGGGCTGATACGATGGAATGCTCCTCCCTTTAAAAAAACAACGATGGCCCCGGTCACACGGGCCGGATATTGCGGGGGGGGGGAGGCGTGCCTAATTGCCCTGGTGCAGTTTGATCCGCGATTACGTGGTCAGACACGCCAGCGGCACATTAGGGTCCCTTGGTACCGGCGAGTAAATGAGGGACTGGAGGGGAATGCCGCGTGCCGGCGTGATCACACCACAGGTGTCTGGAGGCAGCCCGTGGCAAATGTTTACTAGTACCTTGGAGGTACTAGGTTTTTAATGCGCATTGTCTGCGGTAAGCCACGGGTGTGCTCCACTTCCCAGATGATGGGATGTGATCGCGCCCGGATAATCCGCCCACCATCCGTGTCTCTCCCACAGCAACTTTGCCGTGTGACCGGGGCCGATATAAACCTTCCATGTAGAAAAGTAGCAGGTCTGGGAGAAACCAAAGCTAGAAAGCTAGCTTTTGAAAGATTCCCAAAGGGAAATCCAACCAAGAGGTCAAGGTGACAGAGTTTGGGGAAGCAAGTTAGTATCTAATCAACAGGGAAAACACTTTATGTCAAATGAACATCTTTACTTAGGAAGGGGAGAGAGCACAGAGGATGGCAATATATCAATTTAGATATCAGTTTCCCAAACAGAAAATCAACATGTGAGGGGAAAAGCCTGGCTAGGCAGCTAGGCAGAGGGACGATTGAATATGAGATCCATTTAAAGGTGCTAGTTCTTACATTTAAACCCCTATATGGCCAGGGGTCTGCATATCTTCAAGACTGCCTCTCCCCATATGAGCCCCAGGAGGGCATTGCACTTTTTGAATCCACATCTGCTGATGGTCCCTGGCCCTGGGGATATCTGACTTGCTTCAACTAGGGCCAGGGCTTTCTCAGGTCTGGTCCCAGCTCCCGTCAAAAACTAGGGCCCCGCGAGAGGTTTCACAGTTCCGCAGGGCCTGCAAGACAGAGCTCTTCTGCCAGGGGCCTTCAGTTGAGGCAGCGGGTATCCAATTCAATCGGGCCTCCCCCCTCCTCCCCACCATGCGTTGCTCTTATGTGTCTGTTGAGGTATAATTTATTTTAAAGTGTTTAGTGCTGTACTGATTTTATTGTATTTGTTATATGCATTTTGTTATTCTGTTTTTATTATGTCGATCTGCACTCAGCAGATTATTATAGGCTGGAACCCGCCCTGACCCTGCTTTGTATCAATTGAAGGAAATAAATATATATTTTTTCATTCTATGGGGGATTTCCCCATCATTCAAATCCCTCGAAGGAATATAGCCAAAGCCTGGCACCTTAATGTGAACTAGGCTCAAGACTCCTTTGCTATTTTTCAACAGCCTCTTTCCTTTAAAACCTATAAAATACTTGGTTGCCAATCTCCAGGTCAGGCCGGAAAACCCCCCCCCCCAGAATTACAAAAATACATGGCAGTTTTATTTGTTACTCCGA
>NW_015172047.1:417179-424070 GCF_001447785.1 Gekko japonicus | reverse complement strand
CAGTTTTAATTGTTACTCCGATGAATGACTTTTTGAAACTTGCATCTTTTTTAAAAAAAAATTTAAGACCTGCTACATGCCTAAGCAATGGATCTCTGTGGCTGGGAAAGTGCTTCAGAGATGTTTGATCGGCTGGCTAGCTTGGTGGGGGTCCAAGCAGGCTGATTCTGCTGCCAGGAATTAGTCGTACAAATTGATCTTTTACCAACCTCAGTGCTTCCTTTCTCTCCTAAGTGAGTATATATAATATTTTTTTTTATTTTATACATATTCATTATTTACTAACTTGCTTCTCCAAACTCTGTTATCTTGGCTTCGCTGTCTGATTTCTCTTGGGGGATCTTTTAATATGGAGATTTTGTGTAAATATTTAGCCATATTAGTTATCTAGTTCTATTGTGTTCATTTCTAAATATAACTTCTAAATTCCCCAAACCAGTAAACTATTCCAGGCTGATTTCTTCCACCCTCCTCCTTTCTCTTTGTGTCTGATTGCATTCCCCCTTAATGGTTTTTCTATTTGCGTATAGAGATTTTTTTTTTGGCTGGAAATATCTTTCAAGATGACAGGCCTGTGGCCCAATTCCTGCCAACTGGCAGTTGGGGGTTTCGCGCATCCCAGACGTTTGTCTGCCTTGGGTGGAATTTCCATACAAAATATCAGCCATGAACCTCCAAAGAACGGAAGAACTAGAGTTTTCTTACAATAAAAAATGTTCTATGGCTCGTAATTTCACAGAGTTCTCGTTTGGTCATAATTGGAATACCTCTGGCTTGCAATTGCGGCGATTGGCTAGCGGTATCAGATCTCGGTTTGAAAAGAACAGCTCATGATTTTCCGAGCCCTTAGAAAAGATAAGCTGCAGAAGGGAGAAAGTCTGCATCATAATTAAGGATGCTACAGCCTTTGCAAGAAGATGATCACACACGGTGGTGGTAAAGTGCCCTCAAGTCACAGCCAATTTATGGCGAACCCCCGCAGGGTTTCAAGGCAAGAGACGAACAGAGGTGGTTTGCCATCGCCTCCCTCTGTGTAGCAACCCTGGACTTCCTTGGTGGTCTCCCACCCAAACACTAACCAGGGCCGACCCTGCCTGGCTTCTGAGATCTGATGAGATTGGTCTAGCCTGGGCCTTCCAGGTCAGGTCCATGCAAACTTACCATGACCGAATTGCTCTTTTACACCCAAAAGGGAGCCCTTGATCAGACTGCCTTGATATTTTGCTGGCAGGACAGACCGGATGCCCCGTTGAGCGCATGCATGGTGGCTGCTTCTATGGCCTTTCCTGCATAAGCTGTTTCCTGTGTTTATAGGGTCACGCCTTGGTAAATAAGCTACATCTGTAGCACAGCTTGCATTAACTTTTTTGCCTGCGCACTCAGTGTCAGTTACCTGGGGGTAGGCACATTCACCTGTTGGATCATTAAAGTGACCTCCTTCTTGAACACAGATCATTTTCAGTTCAGCCCCCCTTCCTTTGGAACTCAGGATTCATAATTTAGGGTCCGGTCAGATGCAGAATTAGCAGCATGATAGGGACGAATGGCAGGTGGATTTTACGGGCACGATCACGCAAAAACATCTGGCACGTGTCCGGCACCCGTCGGCAACCCGTATCGTCCGGTTGAAGAAGCGGAGTTAAAAGATACCAGGGAAAGTGTACTATTTTCCGGAAAACGCAGGGCGTGGGTGGACATCACGGAAGCGCTGGTATCCTGTCGCATCCGGTGGTATGCGCACAAACGTAGAACTGCACATGCGCACAAACGCGTACTGCTGAACTGTCTCGCCCTTCTTTGCCACACTTCACTATCAATGTGTAATCGCGGCTGACGGCATGTGCATGGAGCCTCGGGGGAAACGTCTGATCCCGATACCGCACTTCAATTTGCTTTGGGGCAAAAAGCCTCACTCTCCCCACCCCGGATTATCTCATGTGTGATCAGGATCTTAAATGACCTATGATGGGTCAGGGCTTGGGGGGGAAATATTCCTGTTAGGCAGCATAAGAACATGCCTGCATGAATCATCCAGACCTAGCCTGCTAACCCGATTTAAGTTCTTGAAAACATCTACATTTCACAGTTAGTGACTTACAGACAGGGGATATCTGGTTAATATGGCAGAGTTTTGCCCAGTCATAAAAGCATGGTACTGAGTGCAGTAAATAAATCTCCCAAGAAGTACATTGCAAAAAAAAAAAAGGTAAACTTATTTATTCCAGTAGATCCAGTTCACATTCAGGTTGCAGTCAAAAGAAGAGGGAAAACCCTAATATTAATAGTCCTTTCCCTCTCATAAATGGCCAGCGTGTCCAGCGTCATGTGTGGGAGTATGAAGGCTTTGCATCTACAGGAGAGACCTGCAGAGACATGTGTATCCATGGAAGGCCATGTGAAGAGGGGGAGAGGACAAAGTGAGAGAGCAGAGGTCAGAGGGCAGCTCCCAGGTTAAGACAAAGGGAGCTTAAGACAAAGAGTGATGTAGCACCCCCAAATGTCCAGGCATGCTGAGTCGCTCACTCCAACATTCCTGTGTCTTTTGGTGGTTTGACACAGTGTTTATCAACAGCAAAGGCAGGTGAACAGCAGACAGGGAGGGGAGGTAGGTTCACTGGGGAGGAGACCACGGGAAAACTCTGTGAGGGTTCCGGTCACACGGGCAGGAAACTGCGGGGGGGAAGCGTGGCTGTTTGCCCCGGGGCAAACTAACGCGCGGTTAAGCAATCAGGCCTCTTGTGGAGGTACTGTGGAGGTTCCATGGGTAGGGAGAGGTGCCGATCACAGGACACGCCTGCGCGCAACAAAGAAGCACGCAGTGCGGCAAACTGGTTTTCTTTTTTTGTGTACACGACAAATGCGCATGCTCCGTTGGGTGCATGTGCGCATCCACGGAGACTTGGGGGGGAAAACACCTTTTTCGCAAGGGGACATGGGCGGGCGCCGGATGCCACCGGAAATGCGATCAGACGCCTGCCCTTGCCCCGCGGTTTCCGGAAACTAGTACCTCCGAGGTACTAGTTTTTTGCTGCGAGTTTTCGGCGGGAAGCCTCGGTTGTGCCACGGAAGCGCTACGCTTCCCAGATGTGCCGGTGAGATCGCGCCCGGAAAATCCGCCTGTCTTCCGTCTCTCTTGCGTGGCTAATGTTCCGTGTGACCGCAGCCGAGAATGCTCAATTGGCTTGAGCGTATGAACATACATGTACTATTCAAATGGAAACGATCTGGGTTTTTTTGTGGAGGGGGTTCACCAGAGTTGCATACAGATATCTAAACTGTGGTTGCACCATGGATGACTATTATGGCATTCAGGTGAGTTGTCTTCCCTGCTAGGAGAGCTAAAGCTATTAAATACCTGAAGGGAGAGAATTCTGTCCCTGTGAAGAATGAATTTCAGGACCCAGGTCTTTCTCTCTACTCCTGTCTGTCAAATGTGACTCCCAGTTCTGGATGATGTGCTCTTAGCGATGCACATTTAAGCAATGTTCAACAGTTTGGAAAGTGCAAAAAAAAAAAATCATATTGGATAGAAAGTGTCCTGAATGTGCAGTGCCAGCATTTTGTGAAGGATGGAAGCGTATATGACAAGAAGGGGTGTGGGTTTTTTGCCCACTCTTTGTTGGTCAGCTGCATCTTTCACGTGATGTGTCTAGGCTGTTGTCAAACATCAAAGAGACAGCAATGCTTTGAGACAAAAGGGGAATGAACCCCCTGGGCCATTGCTTCCGGCTACCCTTCATTGATAAGACCTGACCTGCCTTAGCAACAGGCTGGCCGAATGTTTTCGCAGCCCAGTTTGAAGTCTTTGTTACTCAAGTGTCTGGGAATACGCTATTAGCTGGTGGCCAATGAAGTAGCAAAACGATCCGCCCTTTTACAGAGCTGAGTGCTTATAAAATATGGAAATGAAACACACAATAAAAGGGCACAAGACACAAAGCTTGTTACTCACCGGGGCTGAACTCCCCCCCCCCCAGGAAAAAAACCCCATGGTGTTTGCAATACAACCCCCCCTCACAGAGCCTTCATAACTACGATGGAGAGACAATTAGGGTTTAAATATAGCTTTCCATATCAGAAGGGCACAAGCGATAAAGGAAGGACGAGAGCAAAGATCTGATTGGGCTCATTTGTGCCTCTGCGCTGTTTAGTTCTCTGAAAGCAGCTCTGTCAAAGAAGCAAGCCAAAGATTGGAGAACCAGATTAATTTCTGCTGTCTCCAGCCACTGCTTAGGTCTTGAAAGGGGTTTCATAAGAGAAGGGGTGGAGGCCCTCTGTTCCTGCAAGCACCGTTGACATATTTGATGCGTAAGCTTGAAGGAGAGGCCTCCGCCTCCAAGGAGCGTACATTCTCCATTTTGGTATGCGAATAGGGGCAAGAGTGGAAGAGGGAAGGAATGGCAAAGGCAAGAAAGCAACCGAAGGGATGGAGTAGGGGAGAAATATTAGGAGCAAGCAGAGAGGCTGAACACATGAAGCTGCCTTATACTGAATGAGACCACTGGGCCATCAAGGTCAGCAGGGGTCATTTCGTAGAAAAAGAGCTAGGGGAACTCATTAGCATAACTCATTAGCATATGCCACACCCCCTGACATCACCGGAAGTGTGTCATAAGGCCACACCCCCTGACATCACCGGAAGTGTGTCATAAGGCCACACCCCCTGACATCACCGGAAGTGTGTCATAAGGCCACACACCCCGCCCCCAACGGTCCCGGCCGGCGGGAGTGCAAGGAAGCCCCGCGAAGGCCCTCCCTGGCCCCAGGCAGGCAGGGGTGGGGAGAGGCAGGGAGGAAGCAACTTACCCTCCCTCTTCTCCTGCCTCCTCCTGGCTGAATGAGGGCCGGAAGCAGGGCGGCCTGGGACTGAACCTAGGACCTTCTGCATGTAAAAGAGATGCTCTACCACTGAGCCATGAGCCCTAAAGCATGTAAGCAAGGATGTAGCTTAATGGTAGAAAATGTGCTTGGTGTATTGGATATATCTGGGTTAAACCCATGACCTCTCCAGTCAGATTCATGGACAGATGGGCTGGGAAAGTCATTTGACAGCTGAGCTAGATGGTCCATCGGTCTAGCTTGGATAAAGACAGCACAAGCATTGTCCTCTGAAGATTCAACCCAAGGGCTTTATGCAGGGGAAGGAACGGTTTTGAAGAAGAGGAGGAGGAGATTGGATTTATACCCCGCCCTTCACTCGGAGTCTCAGAGCGGCTTACAAATTCCTTTCCCTTCCCCTCCTCACAACAGACACCCTGTGAGGTAGAGAGAGCTCTCTCGAGAACTGCCCTTTCAAGGACAGCTCTCGTCAGAACTATGGCTTGCCCAAGGTCATCCAGCAGCTGCAAGTAGAGGAATGCGGAATCAAACCCGGTTCTCCCAGATTGGAGTCCGCACACTTAACCACTACACCAAACTTGAGGAAGGGAATCAGAGCAGCATTAATTTGGTAGTGGGAAGTGCTATCATGTTGCAGCCGACTAATGGCATCCTCACTGGGTTGTCAAGGCAAGAGACATTCAGAGGTGGTTTTGGCATTGCCTGCCTTTGCATACCAGCCCTGGACTTCCTTGGTGGTCTCCCATCCAAATACTAACCAGGCCAGACCCTGCTTAGCTTTCAAGGCCCGAGAAGCTCAAGCTAGCCAGGGTTATTCAGGTCAGGGAAGTATGCATTTACACCAGTGAAACTGAAATGTCCATTGGGCCTGAACAGAGGAGCTTTCTGGAAAGCCCCCAATTGCTACCCCACTCGGCTTGCGACATCTAGATTCAAGACCATTCTGAATCTAGAGAAGTCGTTATTTTACCCTGAGTGCCGTCTGTGCTGGAATGCTTTCACAAGGGATAGCCTTGATTTTTTTTATATATAATTTGCTGAAAACATCACATTTTAAAAATCCATGGTTAATTCATTAGTCAATGAATCACACTAACTAATGCTTGTAAGTCTTCGTTAAGAAATGTTCAAATAATGGTATTTCTGGTGGGGAAGCTTGCTTTTGTGGGTGAGGGAAACTGATAATTTCCATGAAAATCCTTTAACTATAGAGCTGGGGTGTATCTTATTAGAATGTCAACAGGGAGGTTTCATCCAATTATTCTTTGCATGGCGTAGCTGCAAAATGCATTTTCATTTTAAGGCTGTTGAAAGCAGGGATCACTGCTAACTTTTTAAATGAGAGTTGGGGGATATTGAGGATCTGATGACTTTTGGTTCCCAATGTTAAATTCTTAAAAGTTAGAATAGGCATCTTGGACCAATTTGTTTCCAAAATTCTCTCTTCCAGTGTGGGAGATATCAAGATGGCACATGACAGGCTCAAACCAGAACTCTTTGTGTCGCTAAAGATTAAGAAAAGTTCCTTATTTTGATTAATTTTATATCAGCTTGTGAGTTGATTTTGCTGCTTGATAGTTTTCTTTGGATTGTGTACAAAACATGCTGAATGGCCTTTATAGATGATTTGTTCAGTCAGTTATATTATATATACAATATAAGAACATAAGAAGAGCTCTGCTGGATCAGACCAATGGTCCATCTAGTCCAGTATCCTGTCTCACACAGTGGCCAACCAATTCCTCTGGAGTGCCAACAACAGGGCATAGAGGTCGAGGCCTTCCTCTGATGTTGCCTCCTGGCTCTGGGATTCAGAGGATTAGAGCCTCTGAATGTGGAGGTTCCCCTCAGTCACCATGGCTAGTAGCCATTGATAAACATATCCTCCATGAATCTATCTAATCCCTTTCTAAAGCTATTTATTCCTTTGGCCATCACTACATCCTCTGGCAGCAAATTCCACATTTTATTCACTCTCTGTGTAAAGTAGTATTTCCTTTTGTCCATCCTGAACCTACTGCCCATCAGTTTCATTGGATGCCATATATATAT
>NW_015172047.1:409892-416596 GCF_001447785.1 Gekko japonicus | reverse complement strand
GAGAAGCCCGCCGCCTGCCCCGGCAGAGCTCGCCCGGCGGACTGCTTGGGAAGGTGTGCCGGGATTGGGGGGGTGGAAGAGTAGCAAGGGCCGGGGGGGGAAGGGAGAGAGAGCAGCGCCGACTTCCCTACTCCTGCTGCTTCCTCCCCCCTCGCGAGTATCGCGGGTCCCCCTCTTGTAAAGTATAATGCTAATCTATTGATGCACAAATACTATTAAAATTAATATTTTAGAGAGAAAAGCTTGGAGTGAGAAAACACATATCTGTGTAAAGTCAAAAGAATCATAGGCCTGTTTGGAGAAAGGAAACTTGAAGCGGCAGGTTGAGCTACAGGGATGAGAAATACAAAATCATCCCCATCCCCTCTAAACGAAAGAGTGAAATTGATATTGTTGTGTCCGTGGACCACCACTAGACGTCTACATCCTAAGTCCCCTAGCTTGGCTCACACAATAGGGGCCAAGGATCCTAGTCCACCTTTTAGTCCACCAATAGGAATTTGGCGGGAGATTCAAACCCTCCAGTAGGACTGTAGGTGTGTCTAGGATGGGTGTATATAGTCGGCCCTTGCTGGCCAGTTCTCATTCTTGTGTTGTACCAAATAAATGTGACGTGTTCAGCATGTCGTAGTCCGCCTCTCCATGCATCAAACCCAGTACTTTTCAGATATTTTCTTATGTAGTTCCCTGGAATGTGGAATGGTCTGGTAGAGGCCACTCTCGTCAGATCTTGGAAGCTAAGCAGGGTTGGTCCTTGGATGGGGGGCCACCAAGGAACACTCCATAGAGGAAGCCAATGGCAAACCACCTCTGCTTCTTACTTGCCTTGAAAGCCCCTTGCTGGTGATCACCATAAGTCGGCTGCAAGTTGACTTAAATAACATAGGTCTCACAGGACTACATACATAATGTAGTTCCCACGGAGGAGGGGCCATGGCTCACTGACAGAGCATCTGCCTTGCATGCAGGAGATCCCAGGTTCAATTCACTTCACCTCCAGCTAAAAGGATCAGGTAATAGTTGGTAGGCCCATCTCCTGAGACCCTGGAGAGTTGCTGCCAGCCTGAGCAGACAGTTCTGACCTTGAAAGGCCAGTGGTCTGACTCAGCATAAGGGAACTTCGCATGGGTTCAATTCCCCCTGCTGATCTATAGATCTCTCTCTCTTTTTTTTTACCAGTTATAAAAGCTGCTGTATACTGAACCAGACCCTTGGTCCATCAAGGTCAGTATTGTCCACTCAGACTGGCAGCAGCTCTCCAGCATCTCTTTCACACCACCCCCTACCTGATCCTGTTACCTGGAGATGCCGGGGATTGAACCTGGGACCACCTGTGTGCCAAGCAGATGCTCTGCCACTGACCTATAGCCCCTCCCACAGCTACTTCTTATAGTTTTGCACACCACACCTGTTCAGTGCTGCAACACACATTCCTATAGATCATTTTTTTTAAAGGTAGCCTTGTCAATTTCACTGCACTCAATGTGAAACGGATAGATTTCCATTTGCTGGATTTAAAGCAACACCCCCCCCCCCCCCCGCCCCATAGTCACAACCAAGTCGGAGCGAAGTGCAGTTGTGAGAATGTTAATGTGCAGGAAAGAGCTGAGAAGGCACCCAGCAAATCCCCCGACTTTGTGCAAAAGGGGGGGGGGAGAGTTTGCTTCCGTCAGCCCGCGCACTGTCGCATGGCAAAAAGCCTCCCTTTCAAGAATTAGTCCTCAGCACTCTGTCAATTATATGCTGTGAATCTGGCACTGTAATTAAATGCCAGCTGACAGCAAATATCAAACGGCTTGCGAGCTGTTGTGAAATATAGACAAGTGGATTCTTTGTGATTGCATTTGGTGATCTGCTCTTTAATCTTTAATGCCAATTAAATGCAGGGACGGGAGAGAGTCAGCACAGCACATCTGCACAAAGGTGCCACGTGGGAATGAGGGGGAAGGGAGCTTGGGTCTTCCTTCCCCCACTTGTCACTGCTCGGGGTGGTAGAGCCACTGCTTCTGGACATGGAGGCTCCATCATAGCCATTGAGGGTCCATAATCAGTGTTCCCTCTAAGCCGAGTAAGTCTGAGCCAGCTCACAGTTTTTTAGCCTCCGGCTCACACATTTTTTGGTCATAGCTCAGGAAGGGTGGCTCCAGGGCAAACTAATTTACACAGTAGCCAGATCGCTCGCTCACAACTTTAATGCCGGTAGCTCACAAAGTAAAATTTTTGCTCACAGGACTCCACAGCTTAGACTAGGGAGCCTTAGTCCATATGCCATAGGCAGATGGCTGACAGAATACATTTGCAGGGCAAAGGCTTCCTCGGATCCTTGCAGGAGAGATAGCGGCAGGGAACAGAGGTGGGGAGAGGAAAGGTAAGAAGGGTCAGATCTCCCTGGCTGCAGATCCCCCCTCCCAGGGGTGCTTTGGGGAGGGGAAAGTGATTTTAGATGCTCTACATCCCGAAAAACACAAAAGGCTCTGCATCTTACAATAGCACTACAGATAAGATTAGAATTTCAACAGCCAATCCATATGCAAAAGAACGTCCTCAGGAAAGCTCCTCCATTAGCATGTCACAGCCTGGGGAACTCCTACAAGATAATAACTCAGCCCTACATTAACTTCCTGAGTAGATAGAAATTACCTGCCTACCATTTTTCTTCTCACCTTGACGCAGAGAGTACACCATCTTTCTGTGTTATACCTCTGAGGATGCCAGTCACAGCTACTAGCAAAACGTCAGGTCCGACAATGCCAAGACCGTGGCCAGACAGCCCGGAAAATCTACAACAACTAATGAACTCCGGCCGTGAGAGCCTTCGACAACATATTGATTTTAGATGGTTTCCTTTCATGCCTTTTTTTGCAGTGTCTAGTTTGGCCCTTTTGGAATTGGAGGAATCTGTTGCCTGACTTTGTCTGATGGGAGAGATGCATAACTACTGGGATGGCACACAGGAAAAGTCGGTGGCCAGGGTTTTCCCTGCCTGATGGATGCTCTCCCTCCCAGCTGGGTGGTAAGCTGGCTGAAAATCCTGCGTGGTGGAGAGCCAGTGTGGTGTCATGTCAGATGATGACCTAGGAGACACAGGTTCCGATGCCCGCTCTGCCCTGGAAGCTCGACTTTGGCCAGTCGCATGTTGTCAGCCTAGCCTACCTCACAGGCTAAAATGGAGGAGAAGAGAACAATGTAAGCTGCTTTGAGTCCCTGTTAGGGAGACAGGTGGGGTCTATCACTGAAATAAAAGATGACCCCCTGTTGGTTGGTCCCAGGCATTCTTGGAACTGAGTAGCCTACATGGCAGGGTTGTTGTGAAGACAAAACACAGAAGAGAACCATGAGTTCCAGTCAGGGTTTTCCTAGCATCCAGCACTGAGAAGGGTGGGATGAAAAGGTACCAGACAGCATCCCTCCCTGGGGCTTCCCCAATCACTCCTGGAGCTCTTCATTTTGACCCTGTAGCGTTGTGACCAGCAGAATGTGCTGGAGCTCCTTAGGCCTCAGACCTGGGGAAGGTAGGAGGCTGGCTGAGTGCTGCGGGTCCCTCCTTTCCAGGGCTCTTTTTGTAGAAAAAACCCAGCAGGAACCCATTAGCATAATAGGCCACACCCAACAGCATAAACTCATTAGCATATTAGGCTACACCCCTGACAGCACAGCTCATTAGCACATTAGGCCACACCCCCATGTTACCAGAAGTGTGGTCATCCAGCCACACCCACCTTTTGCTTGTTATTCTGTTTACCTTGTTTGTTGTCAAAACCCAGGGCCTTTTTTTGTAGCAGGAACTCCTTTGCATGTTAGGCCACACACCCCTAGTGTAGCCAGTCCTAATGAGTTTCTGCTGTTGGGTGTGGCCTATTATGCTAATGAGTTCCTGCTGGGCGTGGCCAACTCGGGAGCCAGCCGGAACTCCGTTCCTGGGCGTTCCTGCCCAAAAATAGCCCTGCGTCCTTTCCTTTCCTCCCCTGAAAAAGCACTCTCCCTCCCTCTCTGGCATTGTACTGCTTCCTTTCTGTGCAGCCTTCTGTGCAAAGGAAGGGAAGGAGATTGTAAGGGTCTCCGAGACTCCAAGTGAAGGGCAGGGTATAAATCCAATCTCCTCCTCCTCCTCCTTCTCCTCTTCTCCTCCTCCTCCTCCTCTCTCACTTGGCTCCTCTGATCTTGAGGTGCCAATCATCCACCCTTCCCCATTCACCCACTAGCTGCTACAGTTTGGTCTGGCTTCACCAGTTTTCCTGGTCCAGGTGTCCTTCTTCAGTCATCCGCTGGCTGGTTCCTGTAGCTTCTCTTCTCTGCCTGTACCTTGGCACCTTTCCCTCCCCCTGTGGGCCACAGACCAGGTAAGTATCCCGGTTCTGGGGCCAGGAGGGGGGTTGAGTCCAAGCATGGTCTCCCATCCAGACAGCCTTGGTTCATTATCTTAGTTGTCTCTGGAGAGGCAGGACATAAATGTTCCAAAGAAAGAACTGAGATACTACTGTCAACGCTATTGTAAGAATTACAGCCAGCTTGAATCTCTGAAGTGCTATGTAAGAACCAGAGTAGATGGGATGGCTGCAGCAGCATTGGCCCAAGTCTTGTCCGTTCATGTGCAAAGTTTGGTGGGGTCTGGCTCATGCGTCCCAAGGGATGACAGCTTCTCATGTGCCTTACCTCCTTGCAGCTTGTTGGTGGAACCTTTCTCCTTCCATGGCTCAGTGCTGGAGCACCCGCTTGGCATGCAGAAGTTCCCAGCTCAATCCTCGGCATTTCCAGTTAGAAGGGCCAGGTAGTTGGTGATGTGAAAGACCTCCGTCTGAGATGCAGGAGAGCTGCTCTCAGTCTGAGTAGCCAAGACTGACCTTGCTGGACCAGTGGTCTGATTCACCTTAACTGAGCAGATGCAGAAAATGGACTACACATTTTGGAGCCCGTATTTCTCTCTGGGCATAAAACACTCCCCACTCTCACGCCCAGCTTTCTTTTGCGTGAGCTCCCTTTTAGAACAGACGCATGAGACAGGCTAAGCACCCGTTTCTCCCAAGTTAGTTGAGAAGAGTTTGTTGTCAAGACAGTTCTATTTTTCAAGACTGAGAGTCTGAGGGCTTTAATTACTGTCAAGCAGCACCTAGTAATTTTAGGCATTCCACCTGCCCATGCATTATACATACATATGGAACCGTCATTTGGGTGGATTGTGAAAAGTAGCTCTGGGGTGGAAGGATCTGAGCAGACTCCAAGAAACTATTGTCACTAACTTGCTGTCTTGGAGACCGGAGGGGAGACATCTGGTGATAACACGCAGATCAGACAAAACAGGAAGAGGCGATGGAGGAGATCGGTCGGTCCATTTTGTATCTTCTTTGTTTAAGGTGGAATCACCGAAGGAAAGGTAAAGAGCATTTCTCCATTGACACTTCTAAGTGGACGAGGGCAGACGTAATGTTTGCCCCCATGTTTTGCAGTTCTAGTATCAAGGACTTTGGTGACAGAGATAAGGCTAAATTTCAAAAGCTGAAGCCAAAAATGAGAGATCACGGGAGGAAGTGGAATACCAAAAACAACATCCGTGAGAAAAATAAGGAAGAGTCAATAAAGGTAAGTTGCAAAAACGTTTACTGTAGTAATTCTGTAGAAACCATTCATTTCACAATATTTGCTTTATCTGAGCATGTAGCAATCCCAGTTCTTATCAATTACTACTTATCACCTGTTGAAGGAAACGTTCCATGTTGACTCTCTAATAACAGAACCCAAGGTTTTCACAATGTTTCCTTCAAGAGTTGATAAGTAGTAATTGATAAGAATTGGGATCGCTACACGCTCGGATGAAGCAAATATTGTGAAACGAATTGTTTTCAGTGCGCAGTATTCGTTAGCGTGTGAGCGATTACAGAAGAAAATTTTCTACAGAATTACTACAGTAAATGTTTTTGCAACTGATCTTTATTGTCTCTTCATTATTTTTGTCACGGAACTTCAAAAGTTGGCTGGTTTGTTCCAAATATCCCCATTGGGATTCCATTTATCCCTTGTGATAAATGAACCCAAGATGTCTCTTCCTTGGTGCATCAGTTTCTCTGTGCTCACATGGAATTATTCACACGTTTTAACATTCTTTGGGGGCATCTGTTCAGCCCCAAAGGTCGTAAAACGATTCTTAACGGAAAATAAGGAGAACCAAAATGGACGTCAGAATAAAATTTTAAGAAATGGCCACATCAGCTCACCCGAATGTGATTAACGTCACCGCTTATTTATTATTTATTTATTGAAAACATTTGCGCACCACCTTTCCACCCAACTTCAGGTCTGCAGGGCGGCGAACAATCAAAATATTCGCACAGTGTTTAAAATACAGAGAAACGTCAGAATAAAAATTTAAAAAATAGCCACATCAGCTCACCCGGATGTGATTAACGTCACCACTTATTTATTATTTATTGTAAACATTTGCATACCGCCTTTCCACCCAACCTCAGGTCTGCAGGGCGGCGAACAATTGAAACATTCGCACAGTGTTTAAAATACAGAGAAATGCATGTAAAAGATCATCCTTTCAGCTGAGCCTGCTGCTGTTGAATCAAAAGGTTGATGGCATAAGAATGGAGACGCCGGGCAGAATTGTAGTACTGATTAGTGAAGGTGCAATGAAGGTCTCTTTACCGATGATGATTTTATTTTATTTATTTATTTATTTATATCATTTCTACCCCGCTCCAACC
>NW_015172047.1:408313-409874 GCF_001447785.1 Gekko japonicus | reverse complement strand
TATTTATTTATATCTTCGATTTCTACCCCGCTCCAACCCCGAAGGGTCTCTGAGCGGCTTACAAGTTCCGAATTTATCCCTGGCTAAGGCCACATGTCTACAGGGGTTGGGGCTGCCTACTGGCACCCAGGTGGCACGGCTCGCTGTTTTTCTTAGTTGTTCTTCCCGGGCGGTCTTTCGGATGTCAGTGCTCAGTTCCTGCTGTGGTCGTCCGGTCCGGCGGCTTCCTCTTTCTTTCTTTCTTTCAGCGGGCCCGTCTGGTATGTGGGTCGTATCGACTTACAGCCCAGCTAACGTCCGTGACCACCAAGGAAGTTCAGGGTCACGACACGAAGGCGGGCAATGGCAAACCACCTCTGAACATTTCTTGCCTTGAAAATTGAATGAAATTTGATGGCACTTTACGCACACATCTATTTATTTATTTATTTATTTATTTAACTTTTACCCTGCCCTCCCTGCCAAGGTGGGCTCAGGGCGGCTTCCACAAAACTGATGAACAATACACATTTTACAAATGATAAAATACAATAAATCATTTAAAACCCAGACAAATCAATTTAAAACACAACTTCGATGGCGGTAGAAATAAAGTGCAGTTTAAGGACACATTCAGTGGTGCCACCGCGCTAGGTCATACTGGGTCTGCTGGTGTTTGCGAACATAATTCAGAATGCTCATCAGAGAAGAAGAAGAGGAGACTGGATTTATACCCCGCCCTTCATTCAGAGTCTCAGAGCGGCTTAGAGTCTCCTTTCCCTCCCCCTCCCCCCAACAGCCACCCTGTGATCAGTTATGCTGCCATATGGTTTATGGGCCCGGGCTAGCTTTCATGACCTGTGTGCCAGTTGCTGCTGCATTCCTTTCTTTTCACTTCCCCCCTCCTTATCACTGACATTGTAGCCTGCCTGTATAGTGTCTTCCCATAAATTAACCGTGTTGCTAGTTTCATTTCCCAGCCTGGCCTCTAAGTGCCCTGGTCCTCCTTCCCACCTGCAGGCCAATTGGCCCATAGGTGTGTGTGTGGGGGGTACATTTGAATACCCTATATCTCTCTCTGCTTGCTGTGTAGTAGTTATTCCTAACAGTGATTATGTTTCTGCGACCATAGTACTAGCAATAAAGTATAACCTTCAAAGAAGCGTGTGCGCCGTTGTTTTACTGTGAGTCCTGACACCTGTGAGGTAGGTGGGGCTGAGAGAGCTCTTTCCAGAACTATCCTTGAGAGAACAGCTCTGACAGAACTATAGCTTGCCCAAGGCCATCCAGCAACTGCAAGTGGAAGAGTGGGGAATCAAACCCGGTTCTCCCAGATTAGAGTCCACACACTTAACCGCTACACCAAACACCACACCTTTAAGACTAACAACCTTTATTGTAGCATAAGCTTTTGAGAAACACAGCTCTCTTTGTCAGATGCATCATTAATGCATCTGATGCAGATGCCGCTACGACTTTTCAGCCCAGAGCTTTCCAGCTTTAAATTTTGCCCTCCTCTCCATCATGCTCAGAGGCAAGTCTGTTCAGAGTCCCCATTGAGAAGGCACCAAAATTAGAATCT
>NW_015172047.1:405990-406808 GCF_001447785.1 Gekko japonicus | reverse complement strand
TATTCCCAGTAGTCATGTATGGCTGCGAGAGTTGGACTATAAGGAAGGCCAATAGATTCTTTTGAACTATGGTGCTGGAGAAGACTCTTGAGAGTCCCTTGGACTGCAAGAAGATCAAATCAGTCAATCCTAAAAGAAATCAACCCTGACTGTTCCCTGGAAGGCCAGACACTGAAGCTGAAGCTCAAATACTTTGGCCACCCAATGAGAAGGGAGCACTCACTGGTCAAAGGATGAGATGGTTAGACAGTGTCATAGATGCAACAAACATAAAGTTGAGCAAACTTCAGAGGACGGCGGAAGACCGGAAGGCCTGGCGTGATCTGGTCCATGGGGTCGCGAAGAGTCGGACTCGACTGTGCGATGGGGGCGGCAAAGGATGAGATGGTTAGACAGTGTCATAGATGCAACAAACATAAAGTTGAGCAAACTTCAGAGGACGGCGGAAGACCGGAAGGCCTGGCGTGATCTGGTCCATGGGGTCGCGAAGAGTCGGACTCGACTGTGCGACTGAACAACAACAAGGAGTGGGAGAAAAAAGTGGCCTTCACATGGTGATGCTTTAGGAATGTCCCTTATGGTAAAGACCTGACTTGGATGGCCCATGCTAGCCTGATCTTGGAAGCTAAGCAGGCTCAGCCCAGGTTAGTATTTGGATGGGATACCTCCAAGGAATACCTGGGTCGTGATGTGGAGGCAGGCAATGGCAAACCACCTCTGAATGTCTCTTGGCTTGAAAACCTGTGGGATCTCCATAAGTCAGCTGTGACTTGATTATAGAGTTGTAAGGGACCACCAGGATCGTCTAGACCAACCCT
>NW_015172047.1:378582-405908 GCF_001447785.1 Gekko japonicus | reverse complement strand
TCTCCAGACCAGTGTTCCCTCTAAGGTGAGTTAGTGTGAGCTAGCTCACAGTTTTTTAGCCTCCGGCTCACACATTTTTGTCTTAGCTGAAGAAGGAGGGCTCCAGAGCAAACTAATTTATGCAGCAGCCAAATCGCCGGCTCACAAAGTTGAATTTTTGCTCACAAGACTCCACAGCATAGAGGGAGCATTGCTCCAGACCCCTCACCATCTTTGTTGCCCTTCTCAGGACACATTCCAGCTTGTCTGTATCCTTCTTACATTGTGCCTGGAACTGAACACAGTAATCTAGGTGAGGTCTAACCAGAGCAGAGTAAAGCGATACCACCTCTTTGCATGATACAGCCCAAAATCGCATTTGGCCTTTTTAGCTACCGCATGACACTTTCCACCACAAAGATCTTAGAGCAGTGATGGCGAACCTTTTAGAGACCGAGTGCCCAAATTGTGACCCAAAACCTACTTATTTATCGTAAAGTGCCAACACGGCAGTTTAACCAGAATACTGAGGTTTTATTTTAGAAAAAACAACTCATACATTAACTTAAGATGATCCAAACAAAGTAAGGAAAGCAATCCCAAATGCTTTCATTTACTTAAAATTATTTGGCAGAGAATTCGACACTTTAATGATGGTCTGGGCTTGGCTGGGGTGATGGCACACGTGCCCACAGAGAGGACTCTGAGTGCCACCTCTGGCACCTGTGCCATAGATTCGCCACCACTGTCTTAGAGACTAGGGAGGCAGACTAGAACATCACTTGGAAGAGACATCACATTGTCCCAAAACTCCACTTTCCCCTGGCACCACTCCCCAAAATCACTGATGAGACAGTGTTGGGAACTCTATCAATCATAGACCTTCTAAGAGCTGTTCCTTGACACCTACACCTGTTCAGGAAAACCAAGGGCTCACTTGGGCACAGATAATTCTAGGAGGTCCATCTTGCATCACTCATCAGTTTGGGATGAATGCCACATGTTCCATTCTGTAGCTTTTGTTGCATCAAATGTTCTGCATCCTTCAGACGATCCACTGTGAATCTGTGAGCTTTGTGTGGATTTCCATTTGGGTACATATTTTTCACCTGAAGAAATCCTTGTTTCTATAATGACGATGCATATCCACATGAATGCCATCCCCATCTGCAACACACAAATTGAAAATGGATATGAGGAATATATATATACTGCAACAAGGATAACTTGGATCACAATAGCATATTCTAAGGTGAAGTCCTATTGAGCAGGAATTGGGAACCACCTCTACATTGCCCTTGGTCCTTTCCCTTTCTGAATGCAGATTTCATTTATGCGCCCAAGGAGGGCTAGTCCATGAGCTTTCTGATCCCTGCTGCACTCACCCTGGGGTCCACTGCATCGTAATTAATTAATTAATTATTGTATGGCATTGTGTGTAGAATAGCCAGGAGATCCTAAGATTGTTTGGCAGCCAGAAGTTCCAGCTCTTTTAGCATTATGCACCACTAGATGGCAAGCTAGACTTGTTTTTAAGGCAAGAAATGTTTCAAAGGTGGTTTGTCATTGCCTGCCTCTGCATCACAACCTAGTATTCCTTGGAGGTCACCCATCCAAATACTAGCCAAGGCTGACCATGCTTAGCTTCTGGGATCTGATGGGATCAGGCTAGCCTGAGCTAACCAGTTCAGGTGATCACTGTACCGTGATCCTCTGATTTTGCAAGCCTGTCCCCCTAAAGAGAAGGTTTAGAGGGGACATGATTGCAGTCTTCAAATTTTTGAAGGGCTGTCATGTAGAAGATGGAGCAGATCTATTCTCTCTTGCTCCGGATTGCAAAACTAGATCTAATGGGTGGAAATTACAAGGGAGTTGATACCGGCTAAATATCAGGAGAGACTTCCTAACTGTAAGAGTGGTTGAGCAGTGGAACAGACTGCCTCGGGAGGTGGTGGATGCTCCTTCGCTGTACGTTTTCAAGCGGAGGCTGGACGACCATCTTTCGGGTATGTTGTAGGGCTATCTTTCGGCTATGCTCCTGCAGAGTGCAGGGGGTTGGACTAGATGGCCTGCAAGGTCCCTTCCAACTCTAACGTTCTATGATTCTATGATCACCCAGCTCTATTACCTGATTCTCTCTGCTCACTTGTCTGGACCCCTTCTGCTCATTGACCTCAGTCTTCCTCTCTGCCCATCAATTTTTCGTCTAGCCCTTTGGTTAGATGTTTTGCAAATTCTCTAAGAAATTAGAGAAATTTAGGGACCTATCAATGGCAACTTTCATATAGGGACAGGTTTGTGTTGCTAATACACCACAGTGCAATGGGCTTCCACACAGCAGGTTTTCCTGCAGTTTCCCTGACCCGTTCCCTTGACCAGTGGCCATCCTCCCTTCCCAGGTCACTGAGGTAGTCTCAGGGTTTTTTTTAAATTGAAAATTGAATATCATTACATTGCCAGAACATTATAAAAATGTGTGCACCAGGTTCTCTGAACTCCCAGCTTTCAGTTTTAAAGTAAGTCTCTTTCCCCTTTCACACTTTCCCCTTATATCTCCACAATGAAAGGGGCAAGAGACTTACTTAAAAAAAAAGAAAGCTGGGAATTCAGAGAACCTGGTACACACATTGTTATTATATTGAGCTAATGCTATTCAATTGCTGGTGTGTGTGTGTGTGTGTGTTTAAACCCTTCCTCCCTGTGGCAGAGAAAGAGGAAATGGTCACTGCAGGGACAGGGTCTGGGAAAATGGGTACCACGTGTTGAGAAAACCAGAACTTTCGAAGCCACAGATTAGCCATCCGAGCTTTCTCTGATCTGTCCCAAAAATTTTCACCACAAGAGGTTTGAGAAAGACTGGAGAAATGTGGCACAGTACTGTGGGGAAGCATGGAGGATAAAAACCTTACTAGGGTTGCTGTGCTGTGCCTGGCAACTGGCAGGAGCTTCAGGGGCAGGGATATGAAGAGGCATGGTAGCATGTGTGCCATTATAGCACTTCCTGGGAAAACCTGAAAGTGGTATGGGGTAGCTCTAGGAATTTCTGGAGACTCTATAGTAAAACCATAGAGTTTCCAGCTATTCCTAGAGCTACTCTACATCACTTCTGGATTTCCCCCAGAAGTGATGTCGCAGCACACGTGATGTCATTTTAATTTTTTAATATTTGGCAGTCATACCCCTTCCCAACAACATGGAACCCAGGGCAAACTACCTGTAAGATAGCTGATGACTGTTAGTTCACAGAATTCACATGCTTAGAGGCAGTTGTCTACCTCTGAATACCAGTGGCTGGAAGCCATCACTGGGGGAAGGCTGTGGACTTCATACCCCACCTGAGGGTTTCCTACAGCCACTGGTCTCGCTTTGATTGGAAGCTTTCTGTTGTGGTAGATAGAGCTTTCCCTGATCTCACAGTGCTTCTCTTAGGTACATCATGTGCACACACAGATCCGGAGGTGTAGCTTCTTCCACTGTGTTGACTGCAGCCTCTATTGAGTGGATTCATCAAGGCAGATCCTGCTGCTATCCTGCCATTCAGTGGAGTCTGAACCCCTCATCCAGCCTAAGCAGCCTCCCTCCAACTCAAGTTGCTCTTCCTGCAACAGGAAAGATGGAGGAAACTTCTTGGAGGAAGATTGGATCCGGTTCTGTATTTCCAGTATTTCTAGTCCAGTATTGTGCTACGGACATCTTCCCCCAGTATCTGAATTTCCCACATAGTCAGCTTTGTACTCTGCTAATCAGAAGATCGATAATGGGAAACCTCCTGACAAATGAGTTGAAGATACCCAGGGAAAAAGTTTACTATGCGGCGGTGGTGTTATTAAATAGCATTTAGGTTGAGCTTAATTGGGACATCACTGGGACTCGACATCCGATAATAAGGACAGTGGGAAGCCGGCCTGACAGCTCGTTAACACTCAATTAATGTTACTCTGTACAAACACAGCAGTAAAGTTTTTTAAAAATGTATCTTGGCAATCAAGATGGAGTCGAAATGGCAAACGTCGGCTATTTCTCCTTTTCAAGTAGGCAGCCTTGATTTCTTCGATCTAGCACAGTATTTACTTTGCATTGTGTGCATGCGCTCTAGGAGAGGAGCAGAAAACCGATGTGTACAATTCCTTGGAGGTGAGTGCTGTGGCTTTATCCGGAACGGAATGAGTGAATGTTTAATTTATACGTGCAATTAAAGGGTGCCGAGAGTGCGATTAATAATGTTCTCACCCAGCTAAACTTGTGACTTTTCTATTTTTCGAGACTTCAGTGCATGCCTGCGGGAGCATGCGGTTGCACAGGGAAGCCTGTTGTGCACGGAGCACTTAGCTCAGCTTGCGTTATTTCATGCTTTTCCTTCTCAAAAGACTGTTAGCTGTTTGGCGATACGTGTATTTCTTCCAATTGGGCATAAACAGATTTGTCTCATTTTTCCTTTCTATTAATGTCTAATTGGTCTTTTAATATGGGATACAATACTGTTGGAAATGTTGTAGTAGGAGCAACCTGAAGTAATAATAAAAAAGGAACAGAAGAACCAGGAGGCTTAAAATGGCTCTTTATGGAATTAAGAATTCAAAGAAAAGAACAGTCCCCACAGGCATAAGGGGGGTTTGAAACGTTCTGCCGGCAACTGGACTGCGGAGGAAGGCAAGAGCAACCGCCACAGAACCTCACACGTGTGTTGGGGTAGACGATGTTTTACTCTCATCTGTGTATACAGGAGAATCTGATAGGGCTGCCAACCTCCAGGGGGGTCCTAGAGATCTCCCAGCATCACAGCTGATCTCCCGAATATGAACATCAGTTCCCCTGGAGAAGATGGCTGTTTTGAAGGATGGACTCTGTGGATTTATATACCATGCTGAAGTCTCATAAGAACATAAGAGAAGCCAGTGTTGGATCAGGCCAATGGCCCATCCAGTCCAACACTCTGTGTCACACAGTAGCCAAAAATACCAGGTGCCATCAGGAGGTCCACCACTGGAGCCAGGACACTAGAAGCCCTCCCACTGTTGCCCCCCCTCAAGCACCAAGAATACAGAGTATCCCTTGCCCCAGACATAAGAACATAAGAGAAGCCAATGTTGGATCAGGCCAATGGCCCATCCAGTCCAACACTCTGTCACACAGTGGCCAAAAATACCAGGTACCATCAGGAGGTCCAGCAGTGGGGCCGGGACACTAGAAGCCCTCCCACTGTTGCCCCCCCCCAGCACCAAGAATATAGTGCATCACTTGCCCCAGCCTGAGAGATCCTATCTATACCTTGTGGATAATGGCCACTGATGGACCTCTGCTCCATATGTTTATCCAATTCCTTCTTGAAGCTGTCCATGCTTGTAGCCGCCACCACCTCCTGTGGCAGTGAATTCCAGGTGTTCATCACTCCTTGGGTGAAGAAGTCTCCCCACTCTCCAAACCCCAGGCTCCACCCCCAAATCTCCCAGAATTTCCCAACCCAGAGTTGGCAACTCTAGGTCTGCAGGAGGGAGGAGTTCACATTTGATGCCTGTTGTAGTATGGGAGCAGGGTATCTGCAGAAACCTTTGGGTGGCCAGCTCCAGTTTGGGAAATACTTGGAGACTTTTGGGGTGGAGCTTGAGGAGGATGGGGTTTGGGGGAGAGGAGGGACTTCACCGGAGTAGAATGCCACGGAGTCCACCTTCCAAAACAGGCATTTTCTCCAGGGGAACTGATCAGTGTTGCCTGGAGATCAATTGTAATCCCAGGAGATCTCCAGCCCCCACCTGGAGGTAGGTGATATATATGTACAGGGACCACGGTCTGCGTGAGAGCTTAAAGACAAAAAGAACAGAACTGTGTAAATTGGTTTGTATGCAATTACTATTAGCTGCGGTGGCTCAAGTGGTTAAGACGCTGAACTGTGGAAGGTCGGTAGTTCAGCAGTTCGAGACCCGAGTGTGCTGCATGACGGAGTGAGCTCCCGTCTCTAGTTCCAGCTCCTGCCAACCTAGCAGTTCGAAAGCAAGAAATTGCAAGTAGATAAATAGGTACCACTTCGGTGGGAAGGTAACAGCGTTCCGTGCGCCTTGGTGTTTAGTCATGCCGGCCACATGACCACGGAAATGTCTGTTGACAGCGCTGGCTCTTCGGTTTTGAAACAGAGATGAGCACCACAACCCTAGAGTCGGAGTCGACTGGCTTTCGAGCAAGGGAACCGTTACCTTACTATTAGCAAAATAGAATGAAGTTTACAAAAACGTTGGTCAATATGTTATCAATTCTCCTGTTTTAGAAGCATTAAGGTGTGTTGGTTGCAAGATAACAAAACACTGTTCCTTGCACTGCACACACTATTCAAACAAACGTGACACTTAAACTTATAACAAGAAGATTGTCCGGAATATGTTCACAGAGTGATGAATGTCATCAATGTGACTGCATTGCTCAAACAGTTAAAGATGCCTTGACAAGTGTTCTGATAGGCACTGTTTCCAGTTTTCTTCCCCAGAAATCAAAGGCTTCAGTGTTCAAAAACAAGCATCCAGTAGTCTTTACCTAATATATACAACAATAAAAGACCGTTGTAGTTGCAAGTTATATATGTTCAATACCTAAACTAATACATAACAATACAATTGACCATCATCTTATACATTACAATACAAATTCCCAGCAGTGAGACCAAGTATCTCCTCCTGTTGATTTCTTAGTACATTATTTGACTTACTACATTTTTATTATAAGAATCAGAAATAGCTTGCAGCTGTGGGACCTACCTCCTTGTAGATGACCCTGCTGAGGGATGTGAGATCTTCCTTGGAAGAGGACCCTGTCCTTCTGAGGTCCGGGTGGTGGCCCTGGGTGCCAGGGCCTTCTGTTTGGCCCCATCCTAGTTGCCGAACTTGCTCCCTGAAGAGATCCCCTTGGCACCACCCCTGTTCTTGTAAGTACTTAAAGAGGAGCCCTATTGGGTCAAACCAGTGAGCCATCCAGTCCAGCATCCTGTTTCCTACAGCAGCCACCAATATACCCCAGGAAGGCTTAGAGAGACAGTTTGGTGTACTCTCTCTAAGCCTCTAATCTGGGAGAACCAGGTTTGATTCCCCACTCCTCCACATGCAGCTGCTTGTGTGACTGTGGGTCAGTCATAAGTTCTTTCAGAGCTGTTCTCTCAAGGGTGGTTCTCCAGAGAGCTCTCTCAGCCCCACCTACCTCACAGGGCATCTGTTGTGGGGGGAAGGAGGGAAAGGACATTGTAAACCTCTCTGAGACTCCTTTGGGTAGTGAAGGGTGGGGTATAAATCCAATCTCCTCCTCCTCCTCCTTCTTCTTCAAGCTCTCCCCGTCAATGTTCCCTCTAAGCTGCGGAGTCTTGTGAGCAAAAATTCTACTTTGTGAGCTACTGGCATGAAAGTTGTGAGTAAGCGATTTGGCTGCTGCATAAATTAGTTTGCTCTGGAGCCCTCCTTCCTGAGCTAAGGCAAAAATCTGTGAGCTGGGGGATAAAAAAGTGTGAGCTAACTCACACTAACTCAGCTTAGATGGAACACTGCTCCCCGTGTTCTTGCACACAGCAAGAAGTATTCAAAGGTACACTGCCTCCGGTTCACTTTAGCATTCGTTCCTAAGTTGTTTGCTGTTAAATATAATACTGTTGTGTCATTTCATTAATTTTTATTGATGCTGTAGCTGTTGGTATATTATAATTTTAAAATTCACAAGTTGCCTTGAGGACATGACAGTAGAAATAAATGATTTAATACATAAATAGATCATTAAAATAATCCTCTAGGAATAGAGCTAAAGCAGTCAGGAAAGTGCCGGATTCCACTTTTTTTCTTTGTTCAGTTGCTTTTCTGTTTGCAGATTATTTGCAGATTATTTTTGGGGGGGACAGGTTGAAGCTGTCCAAGATACCACACAGGTACGCTTGCCAACCTCCATGTGGGGCCTGGAGATCTCCTGGAATTACAACTGCTCTCTAGACTAGAGAGATCGGTTTTCCTGATGGGAATGGCAGCTGAGGCCCATTCCCTCTCCAAACCCCACCCTCCCTAAGGTCCCACCCCCAATTCTCCAGGAATTTCTTACCTAGACCTGGCAACCCTAATTGCCACCTCCTGTTCCAACTTGGAAAAAAAACAACACCCTGTTTAGCTTTTGCTACTCCCGTGTGCAAACTGACCACTACAACCAATGCTTCCTTTAAACTGTGGAGTCTTGTGAACAAAAATTCTACATTGTGAGTTACTGGCATTATTTTATTATTTATTTATTTCATTCAGCTTATATACCGCTCCTTCCCAAAGGCTCGGAGCGGTTTACAGAGAAGCAATCAACCTTTCTAACTAGGGCCACATAGTACAGGGGGGAGGTGAATGCCTACCAGGCACCCGAGCAGGGTGTGTTGTTGTTGCTGTTTCTTCTTCGGCTCTGTTTCACGGTGTGTTCGTTCTACTTCGAGTCGATGGTGTCTCGGCTAGATCTTCTTCCGGCAGCGACTCCTTCTGGAGTGAGCAATTTGGCTGCTGCATCAATTAGTTTGCTCTGGAGGCCCTCCTTCCTGAGCTAAGACAAAAATGCGTGAGCCGGAGGCTAAAGAACTGTCAGCTAGCTCACACTCACTCAATTTAGAGGGAACATTGCCTACAACTAATCTCCAGATGACAGAGATCAGGTCCTCGGGAGGAAATGGCTGCTTGGAAGGGTGGGCTGTATGTCATCATGTCCTTCTGAGGTCCCTCCCTAGGCTCCACTGAGCCCCGTAGCCAGGGGATTTTTGGGGAGGGGGCCTCGGGGGGGCCAGCAGCTAATTAAATGAAAGCACAGTGCAGGTGGTAAGTTGGAGCACTTTGCGGGCAGCCCGGGAGGGAGGGGGACCAGAAGAAATGCTAGGGGGCCGGGCCCCGTGGGCCCCATGGTAGCTACGGGCCATCCACTCCCCAGATCTCCAGGAATCCCCCTGCCCAGAGTTGGCAACCCCAATGCCTTGTCGCTGTCCAGCCCCAGCTGAAGCCCCGCAAAAATGCCTCCTCTCCCAGTGTCTGGCCAACTGCCATAGGAGACATTGGCGGCAGCAGGCAAAAGCCTCTCATCTGCCATTAGGGATCCTCTCATTGATGAGGCTGGAATGTACTTCCAGGAAACCCCAGGGCTCCCGGGAACTCAGCTGAAAATTGCAGGGATAAGCAACGCTCAGATGTCTCATTCAGGCTTGGAACTGATTTAGTAATTCTCACCTTTTGATTTAGTGCAGGTTCATCCAGTCCTGAAAAGCAGCCACACTGTTCCCTTAGACTAGAGTGACTGTCAAAAAGAAAGAAAAGAAATGGGGCTGGGCAGGGGACAAGGGTGAGAAGAGCAAATGGAGCGATGGAGGCGAGCCCAGCGAGGAGGGGGCTTGGCCAGTGTTTGCAGAAGGTGTTGGTAGACTGGTGCACGCTGCCAGACAGACCAGTCAGAGGGCTCTTTTTGTAGCAGGAACCCCTTTGCATATTAGGCGACACACCCCTCATGTAGCCAATCCTCCAAGAGCTTACAGTAGCCCCTGTAAGAGGAGCTCTGTAAGCTCTTGGAGGATTGGCTACATTAGGGGTGTGTCACCTAATATGCAAAGGAGTTCCTGCTACAAAAAGAGCCCGTCTCCCCAGTCCTAGTCCAGCACTATAACCACTACCAGTAGGACTGGGAAATGCTTGGAGATTTTTGGAGGTAGAACCTGAGGAGGGTGGGGCTTGGGTTAGAGGTGGGACTTCGATGGAGTATAATGCCATAGAGTCCACCTCCTCAGGCGCCACTTCCAAAATCTCCAGGTGTTTCCCAGGCTGGAGCTGGCAACCCTAATATGTGCAGGGATGGAAGAAAAGTCTTGATGCGATTGGATGCTCAGTTGCATCACGATTCCTTTTGGGTGGTGTCCAGTGAGTGCTCAAGGGTGCATGTTTGGCACCAGGAGGACGCTGCGCAAAACCCATCTTGATGTAGTCATGTCTGAGCACGGTGCAGTTGTTTTTCTGCAATGTGAACATGTATATTAGTAACAATAGTGTAAGGGGAGAAAGAAGCACATTAGTTCAGAACTGTTGCAAATTGTACGTGTTCTTAGCAAGATAGAAAAACCTGCACCTGCCGACCCTTCCCTTCTGCACAGTTATCAAAGGGGCAGGAAGTCCTCGTCTCCTGTCGGAGTCCTGTTCTCCTTCACATCTAGGCTCCCTAGCTAAAGTTGCCAGCTTCCAGGTTGGGCCTGGAGATCTCCTGGAATTGCAACTGATCTCCAGATGACGAAGATCAGTTCCCCTGGATAAAATGGCTCCCTTGGAGGTTGGACTCTATGGCGATTATACCCTGTTGAGGTCCCTCCCCTCTCTAAACCCCACCCTCCCCAGCCTCCACCCACAAATCTCCAGGAATTTCTCACCCAGAGTTGGCAACCCTCTCCCCATTCTGGTTTTCTATATGTACTCTAGAGATTTCTCTAGTTGTTGTTATCATCATCATCATCATTGTTGTCATTGTATGGTATCGTGTGTCTTGGCAAGGCAGGATATAAATTGAAAGTAATAAATAAATAAATAAATAATAACAAGGAGATCCTAAGATTGTCTGGCAGTCAGAAGCTCTAGCTCTTGTAGCATTATGCAACACTAGATGGTGAGCTAGACTTGTTTTTAAGGCAAGAGATGTTTCAGAGGTGGTTTGCCATTGCCTGCCTCTGAGTCATGACCCTGGTATTTCTTGGAGGTCACCCTTCCAAATAGTAGCCAAGGCCGACCCTGCTTAGCTTCCAAGATCTGATGGGACTGGGCTAGCCTGGGCTATCTAGGTTGGGGCATTTCTCTAGTAATTTTCATGAACCTGTCTGAGCACCATGTTTTGTTTTGCAAACCAGGGTGTGCCCCTTCCCGGCCATGAGCTGAATGCATGATCACCAGCCTCACCAGTATATATTGCTTGGCTAGGAAACTTCTGGCCTTCCCAGCTGGAATTCAGCCTCTTAGCAAGAGCAGCTTCACCTTCTGCTGCCAGTCTGGCTCTTGCTAGCAGCCAGTTCACTTCAAGCTTTCCTTCTATTACATCTCTTTGTGGTCAATATAAAATCCCCGTTGGTTATGTACCTTCAGTGTGCTGATAACATCATAGGATGAGACTGTTCAAATGAACAGCCTGAATTGCCCATACTAGCCCAAGCTTAGAACTCAGAAGCTTTGCAGGGTTGGCCGTGGTTAGTATTTGGACAGGAGACCACCAACGCTCCTTCTAAGCTGTGGAGTCTTGTGAGCAAAAAATCTCCTTTGTGAGCTACTGGCATTAAAGTTGTGAGTGAGCAATTTGGCTACTGCCTACATTAGTTTGCTCTGGAGCCATCCTTCCTGAGCTAAGATGAAAATCTGTGAGCTGGAGGCTAAAAAACTGTGAGATAGCTCACACTAACTCAGCTTAGAGGGAATACTGGAGACTACCATGGAAGGAATAGGGCTGTTATGCAAAGGAAGGTTGTAGACACATCATGGAAGAACCCCTCGAGGAGGAGTTGGGAATGGCGTTGTCTGGCAACCTTATCTTGGCTTGGAGCATATTGGCAGGTTGTTGTTGTTCAGTTGCACAGTCGAGTCCGACTCTTCGCGACCCCATGGACCACATCCCGCCAGGTCCTCCTGTCTTCCGTTGTTCTCCGGAGATATTGGCAGGTATGTTCTATCAGTGGCTGCAGGATCCTCCTAGACTCCAGCCTTCCTAGAGTGTCAGGTGCAGGCACTAGAACCTGGCTCAGCATGATTGCCAGGAGAAATATGAGGGAGGCTGCAACTAAGCTGAGGAGGAAACAGTGGCCCGTGGGTTTCACTGGAGGCCTATAGGAAGCCCCCAGCAACTAAAAGGACATGAGAAACCACCTGTATGTATATTGTGGTTTGTTTTCGCTTCTGCAATTAAAGTGTATGTGTGTCACCAAGGTGCTTTGCCTCACGGGAGCTTCTTTTGACCACCCAAATGCATTAAAAAGAGCCCTTGCCTCGGGCAAGAGTGGCCATCGGCAAAACAAAGGAAAACCACCTCTGTACATCTCTTGCCTTCACGACCCTATGAGGGATGGCCATAAACTGGTTTAGACTTGACGGCGCATGGATTGCCCTGACCTGCATGGCCCAGGCTAGAACTTGGAAGCTGAGGAGGACTAGCCATGGTTAGAACTTGGATGGGAGACCACCAAGGAAGTCCAGGGTCAGTATGCAGAGGCAGGCGATGGCAAACTACCTCCGCACCGCTCTTGCCTTGAAGACTCTGCAAATTCACCGTCAGTTGCCTGTGACTTGACAGCTCTTTCCAATACCCCTGTTGAGGTTTTGGATATTTGTCTGACTGCTCCCATCACAGAGAACCCTCTCTGGGTGTACAAAACACAAGACGTCTCTGCTGAGTCCATCTCCTGGACCATTTGTGTATATACAGGGACTTCTTTAAAAGGAAGAGGGTGCCCGCTCATCTGCCTCCTCTCTCGCAATCTGAAACGTCATTGTCTGGCCACAGGAACCTCATTGCGTGTGGCTGGCTGATCATGAAGCTTGGCTCCGAGACCTCCCCCGTCACTTCCAAGCTTCCAGTTGTCATTCAAGAGCTGCAGCGCACCAGTGCTGACCCGTCCACTGTCAAGAAGAGAGCTCTCTCCTGCGCAGTGAAATGACAGGCTCCGTTCCAGCAGCTTACAGCCATGAGTCACTCAAATGTGGAGAAGCACTAACCGGGGTCTTCCTGTCTCTTGGAGTTTTCACCCTGCTGAAAATTGGAGTTCAGTTCCCACCTGCCATTCCATTCTCATGGGGCAAGCAGTTGCAAGCTTCTCAGCTTGCGTATCCCCCCCCCCTTAGGCATCCAGGACTACTGAGACAGTTGATAATGGTATTTCCTTACCTGCAGGTGTGAGCTCCGAATTCTTATTCTCAGGTATCTGAGAGATGTGTGGGTTGGATCTCCTTTGTACTTCCAACCTGGCCTGGAGTCAGTCGGTACAAACGGGTCTGAGTGATGTTCCCAAGTCCATAACATTTTGCTGATTAGCCTGGAAACTGATGGATCAATTTCTTTTCCCCACCGTTTCTTCTCTCCCCCCCTGCTGTTCTTTATCTTTTGGCAGGTTGTCTTTATGTTTTAACATTGATTGCTGGTTTTATTGTGTATTAAATATACTGTAAATTGCTCAAACTTCAGCGAGGAGGTAGGGTATAAATATGTTAAATAAACAGTGAAAACGTATCCTGGTACACGGAGTGCTTAGGGATGGGGAGGCAGTCCCCCCCCCTTCCAATTTTGTAATTAGACTTGGAAAACAGGATTAATTGTCCAGCTGTTTGACAGATATCTAGACATTAAGCTGATTCTTCCCCCCCCCCCCCCCTTCCTGGATTTTCTCTGGATAAGCTCAGACTTCAGGCTCTTTCGTACACCATATTTACTTGAAAATAAGATGACCCTGAATATAAGAAGTAGGAGAGAAGAAGAGATTAGATTTATACTCCACCCTTCATTACCTGAAGGCGTCTATAAGAAGTAGGAGAGAAGAAGAGATTAGATTTATACTCCACCCTTCATTACCTGAAGGCGTCTCAGAGCGGCTTACAACCTCCTTTCCCTTCCCCTCCCCACAACAGACACCCTGTGAGGAAGGTGGGGCTGAGAGAACTCCTTCGGGAATTGCTCATGAGAGAACAGCTCCGAGAGAACTGTGACTAACCCAAGGTCACATCAGCAGCTGCATGTGGAGGAGTGGGGAAATCAAACCTAATCACCCAGATTAGAGTCCACTCTCCTAACCACTACACCAAACTTCTCCCCATCTTAAAATGATATACCCACAAAAATGTATTATTGGACATAACTGTAACTTGTATGCAAATATAAGACTCCACCCCCTTTTATGGTGTATCTGCAGGAAAACCCAGTCTTACATTTTGAGTAAATACTGTGTTTGATGCACCAAACGACTGGGTGACTTGCAATACTTATGACCGGGGGCGGGGGGGCGGCAGCGGCAGAGAGGATGCAGTGAGAGGTACCAGATACGTGCTGAGAGGGCTTTTTTTTTGTGCCACTGATGTGATGTCATCATTAGGCATATAAAGGGAACTAAAGGGGGTGAGAAACCAGGAAAATCATATATGTGTGTAAAGATGTCTCTGAAAGCTAATTTGGGATGCGGTCACATGGAGCATTAGCCACGCTACAGAGACGGAAGATAGGCGGATTTTCCGGGCGCAATCAAACCACAACATCTGGGAAGCGTAGAGTTCCCGTGGCTAACCCGAGGCTTCCCGCCGAAGATGCACCGTAAAAAAACTAGTACCTCCGAGGTACTAGTTTCCGGAAACCGCAGGGCAAAGGCGGGCGTCAGATCACGTTTCCGGTGGTAGCTCGTGGCATCCGGCACCCGCCCATGTCCCGTCGTGAAAAGGGTTTTTTTCCCCAAGTCTCCACGGGATGCGCACAAGCACCCAATGGTGCATGCACACACTTTGGTTAAAAAACCGACACAACCCCCGCTGTGTCGCTTCTTTGCCACGCCGCAGGATTGATGTATGATTGGCACCTCTCCCTGAACCACAGGACATCGGCGGGACATTTGATCCAGCGGCCGCATGGTAGTTCGCTCCGGGGCAAACAGCCACGCCTCCCCCCCACGATATCCGACCCGTGTGACCGGGGGCCCTGATTAGTTTACATGAGGTGGTGGTAGACAGCGCGGTCAAGTCACAGATGACTTATTGCGGCCCCTGGTGGCGTTTTCAAGGCAAATCAGGGATGCACCCAATGGTGCATGCACACACTTTGGTTAAAAAACCGACACAACCCCCGCTGTGTCGCTTCTTTGCCACGCCGCAGGATTGATGTATGATTGGCACCTCTCCCTGAACCACAGGACATCGGCGGGACATTTGATCCAGCGGCCGCATGGTAGTTCGCTCCGGGGCAAACAGCCACGCCTCCCCCCCACGATATCCGACCCGTGTGACCGGGGGCCCTGATTAGTTTACATGAGGTGGTGGTAGACAGCGCGGTCAAGTCACAGATGACGTATTGCTGCCCCTGGTGGCGTTTTCAAGGCAAATCAGGGATAAAGGTGGTTTGCCGTTGCCTGCCTCTGCGTAGCAGCCCTGGATATTCTTGGTGGTCTCCCATCCAAATACTAACCAGGGCTGACCCTGCTTAGCTTCCGAGATCTGATGACATTGGGCTGGGCCACCCTGGTCAGGGCAGTTTACAGGTCTATGCTGAAATGAATAGATTCAGCCGTGTTGGTCTGAAGCAGCAGGACAAAGTCGGAGTCCGGGGGCACCTTTAAGACTGACAAAGTTTTACGCTGGGTATAAGCTTTCGTGTGCATGCACACTCCTTCAGATATAGGCCCAGAATAAAACTTCGTCGGTCTTAAAGGTGTCGCTGGGCTCAAAACTTTAAGCGTACTTAGGCTGATGGTTTATATATACGGGGCACTAAGTTTTGGATAAGTTTTTAACACTGCACTCTAAACGTTCGAAGCTTTATTGCACTGGATATTGTTCCTTTACTAATGTACGTTGAATTTATATAGCAGTTAATAAATTGAATGCACAATGTAAAAAAAAAACACAACCCCCCCCATTGTTTTGCTGAAATAAATACTTCCTTTAAAAAAGATCCAGGAAATTTATTTTAGAAAATTCCTGTGCTGCAGACGACAGAGATCAGTTTCCCCTGGAGAAAATGGCTGCTTTAGAGGGTGGGCTCTCTGTGGCAGGAGACCCTGCTGAGCTCCCGCCCCTACCTCCACCCCCAGTTCTCCAGGAATTTCCTCAACTGGAATTGGCAACCCTAAATCCTCTCTAATAGGTCTACTAGCCCAACTCTGCGAAGCACGCCGACAACCCCCCCCTCTGCGAGAAGTGCTGTGCAAAGCGTCTTTGTTTCCGAAGCGGAGGCCGCTGAACCAGTTCTCAACACAGAGGGGCCCTCCCCCTAATTGTCTCCGAGATGACTGATTTCCCTTGGCTAATCCACGCATGCAAGATGCTGGGCAGATAAGAACATAAGAGAAGCCAATGCTGGATCAGGCCAATGGGCCCATCCAGTCCAACACTCTGTCACACAATGGCCAGAAATACCAGGTGCCATCAGGAGGTCCAGCAGTGGGGCCGGGACACTAAAAGCCCTCCCAAGCACCAAGAATACAGAGCATCACTTGCCCCAGCCTGAGAGTTCCTATCTATACCTTGTGGCCAGTGTTCCCTCTAAGCTGAGTTAGTGTGAGCTAGCTCACAGTTTTTAAGCCTTCAGCTCACACCTTTTTGTCTTAGCTCAGGAAGCTCCAGTGCAAACTAATTTATGCCATAGCCAAATTGCTCGCTCACAACTTTAATGTCAGAAGCTCGCAAACTAGAATGTTTGCTCACAAGACTCCACTGCTTAGAGGGAGCATTGCTTGTGGCTAATAGCCACTGATGGACCTCTGCTCCATATGTTTATCCAATTCCCTCTTGAAGCCGTCCATGCTTGTAGCCACCGCCACCTCCTGTGGCAAGAAATTCCATGTGTTGGCCCGTCTTAATGTTCTCCCCTCTGCTATTCTTGAGGGGAGATATAAGCAAATTCCTTATTCAGTCAGGTTCTGTGGATGTAATAGAAGAGAAATAGAAACTGTTGAGCACGTACTCTTACACTGTAAATTGTTAAATGACATTCGAGTGGAATTTATAGAAGCCCTCTTTAGGTTGGTTGCAGGTCAATCGGATAGAATCAAGGTACAATTTCTCCTTGCTTCACGAGATCCAGAGATCATTGAACTGACCGCTAAGTTTCTCCATGGTTTTATAAAACGGAAGAGTGACTCTGATCATATTAATGATTCTTAATTTATAAGTCTAAAAACTTAAGTTTAAAAGTTTAGAATGCCAATTTATTTTATGATTCAGGCATCTTTTGTATGGTCAAATCTAGCTTGTGACAACTTGAGTTAGGCCTGACATAGCCACGACTATCTATTTTATAATTTCTTTTGGATTGTATTATTGGTAAATGCTTCTAATATTGTATGCCAATAAAAGGTATTTGAATTTGAATTTGAAATTCCATGTGTTAATCACTCTTTTGAGTGAAGAAGTACTTCCTTTTATCTGTTCTAACCCAACTGCAGTCCACAGTCCCTGCAGTCCGCACAGACGGCGCTCTCTCCGTGGCCTGCACTGCTCCAATTCAGCAGGTGGCTCGTTGCTGAAATGGAAGTTCCACTTTCCAGGAGGCTCAGTTTTGTAAAGTAAACCCACCAAGGCTCTGAAAGAGAGAGAGACACACAGAGAGGGAAAATGCAACCAAGGCAAGGCGATTATTCTCTCCCCACCCACCCCCTCAGTCCAAATTGCAAAAAAAAAATATCCACAAACCAAATAGCTGTTCCATTAGGAAATCAACCTCCAGTCCTGCTTTGCCTGGGAGCCGTGCTGATGAAATATTAAGCACCATCCCGACAGGGGCGACGGGGATGGAGCTGATGTAATCAGATGAGTAGTTAAAGGTCTGGTTTCCTTTGGGGACACCGTGATTGATCAGCAGCCCCTGCGAAAAAATAAATAACCCGGCTCTTTAGATCTATGTAGTGACTTTAAATATTTAATAAATCCTGCATGAATGCATGTGAAGGATAAGTTCTTGCCTGGCACTCTTGCCTCTGATTCTACTGGGCAGATTTATCAGTCATTGCCTTCTGGGAGAGGAGGGTGGGGTGGGGAACCTCCGATCCGGGCCGGCAAAGTGATTTGAAATTTCTGCCCCATTATTATCCTAGAGAGGTGTGAATAAGGGAATAAGGCTGGCTGGCTCTCAGCCCTTTTCTGGTTCCGAGGAAGGATTATGGTGGTGGTCGGGGATGTGGAAACTGACTGTGCAGCATCCGTCAGGCTTGCTAGTGTGACAAGATAGTGTTGGGGGCACCCTGAAGCAGTAAAGGCTAGAGAGGCTGATGTGGTGCAGGCAGAGGGGGTGCAGAAGAACCCATTTGCAGCATTAGTAATGGCTCCTGGGCAACCAGAGATGGCCATGGCAAGAGGGATGCAGAAGAACCCATTTGTAGCATTAGGAATGGCTCCTGGGCAGCCATAGTTGGCCATGGGTGGAGCTGTCCATTGTCCTGAAAGGCCTGTAAGCCTGTAAACTCTCAACCTGGTCATTTCCTCTATTCAGCACTGAAGTGTTTTAAATTGACTGGGGGGGGGGGGGGGGAAGGGCCCCGTCTTTTCTGGCATATCTTGCTTGCTTATTTATTTTATTTACTTCATTTATCGCCTGCTGTCCCCTCCAGAGGGGACCCAAAGTGACTTACTCCCTTTTCCTCTTTTCCAGTTTGGTGTAGTGGGTAAGTGCACGGACTCTAACCTGGGAGAATCATGTTTGATTCCCCACTCCTCCACTCACAGCTGCTGGATGACCTTGGGCAAGCCGTAGTTCTGTCAGAGCTGTCCTTGAAAAAGAGCAGTTTCTGTCAGAGCTCTCTCAGCCCCGCCTATCTCCTCCTCCTCCTCCTCCTCAGTCCTGAGGCATGATGTCGATGTTTGCCAAACCCAAATGAAACTAGCAACCTATAGCAATGTACCTGATGAGGTTGCCAGTCTCCAGGTGAAGCCTGGAGCTCCCCCAAAATTACAACTAATCCCCAGACAATGAGAGGTCAGTTCCCCTGGAGAAAATGGTAGCTTCAGAGGTTGGGCCCTAGGCTATACCATGGAATCTAGGTGAAATCCCTCCCGAAACCCAGCTTCACATGAGTTTACCAGGGCAGGGTTGTCAACCCCACTTAGTATACAGGATTTTAACTGCTTTTTCTTTGGGGCACTCCAGTTCTGGCCACTGCTGGTCAGATGCAATGGGACTTGTTTATTTATTTAATAAAAACAGCTCCCTGTTCTAACAGGGGCATGACACCTGAGCATGCGTGCACATCGACACAGTCCCTGGGGAGGCAGCATAGGCATCGTGCTCACGAGCCACCAGCCCCACACACAGTGGCAGAAAGGGCCCTCAAGTCGCAGCCAATGTATACCAACCCCATTGGGTTTTCAAGGCAAGAGACGTCCAGAGGTGGTTCGCCTTCGCCATTGCCCGCCTCTGCGTAGCAACCCTGGACTTCCTTCGCGGTCTCCTATCCGAGCTCTCTCAGCCCCACCTACCTCACAGGGTGTTTGTTGTGGGGAGGGGAAGGGAAAGGAGTTTGTAAGCCGCTCTGAGACTCCTTTGGGTAGAGAAAAGTGGAGTATAAAAACCAACTCTTCTTCTTCCTTCCATTCCAGTCACTCCACTGGCTGCCCATCAGAGCCAGCGTGGTGTAAGTTCCAATTCTTCTTTGCCGCTTGGTGTGGAGAGCTACTTGGAGAAGAAGAACAGATTGGATTTATACCCCGCCCTTCACTACCCAAAGGAGTCTCAGAGCAGCTTACAAACTCCTTTATCTTCCCCTCCCCACAACAGACACCTTGTGAGGTAGGTGGGGATGAGAGAGCTCTTTCAAGAACTGTTCTTTCAAGGACAGCTCTTATCAGAACTATGGCTTGCTGAAGAACATCCAGCAGGTGCAAGTGAAGGAGTGGGGAATCAAACCCGGTTCTCCCAGGTTAGAGTCCGCGCACTTAACCACTACACCAAACTGGCTGCAGATTGTAAGGTTCTCAGGACTGTGATGGCCTCCCAAAGCAACTCTGCCCATTGAGGCAGCCAGTTTACCCTGCCCAATAAAAGGAAGGAAGCCATCCCTCGGACCAGTAGCTGCTGACCTGCCTCCAGGAACTGGTCTTGGGGATTGTTTTCTGATTTTGCATGGAGCTGGATCGCTAGGCTGTGTACAGTCCAATGTCTCAGTGACATGGACAGTCTCACGCAAAGTTTTATTCCATCCTTCCTCCAAGGAGGCCATGGCAGCAGGCAAGTTTCTCTCCTCCTCCATTATATCAACACAACAACCTTCTGAGATAGGATAGGCTGAGAGAAAGTGTTTAGCCCAAGGTCTCCCAATGAGCTTCATGCCTGGAGGAGTACTAATGAGCATTTGAACCCCAAGTCCTTGTCCAATGTTCAGACCACTATACCGGCTCATGACATGTGCACAAGAGGCACAGAAAAGAGACTGTTGTATTCCATTCAGACAATTAACTGAGTCCTGCTAAGTTAGTTATGCTCCATCACCCACCAGTTCCGCTCGTGTCCTGCTCTCTAGTTGCGAGAACAGAGTTGATAGTTCAGTAGGAAGTTAGGAATTCAGGGGTCATTTTGTAGAAAAAGAGGTGCAGGAGCTCATTAGTGTAACTCATTAGCATAACCTATTTGCATATGCCACACCCCCTGACATCATCGGAAGTGTGTCAGAAGGCAACACCCACTGCTCAGATGCCACTGGACTGTTCTGGATTGCTAGCTATTGGGGGGAACATGCAGATCTGTCCTCACAGAGGAGGGAGAGCTTGTACCTGAATAAAACTTGGTCTTAAAGGTGCCACTGGACTGTTTTGGACCGGGGGCTGGGGGGGGGACCTCTGCAACTTACTTGGGGGCTGGGGGGGGGAGCTCTGCAACTTACCTGGCTGCTTCTTGCTCTGACTGAGGGCTGCTGGGAGCAGGGGGTGGGGCTTGTTGCATGTGCCCGCCCCCTGAGCTCTTTACTGCCGGAGCTCCACTCCTATGCGTTCCTGCAGGAAATGACCCCTGGTTAGGGTACATGTGACTTGTGCAGGTACAGGATTTTCTTGCACAGATGTTCTGGCTTTTGCAGCTGCTCCCATCATCTGCTATGCCTCCTCCTCTGATTTTCAAATACACACATACAATGCTCCCTCTAAGCCATGGAATCTTATGAGTGAGAATTCTACTTTGTGAGCTACTGGCATTACAGCTGTGAGTGAGCGATTTGGCTGCTGCATAATTAGTTTGCTCTGGAGCCACCCTTCCTGAGCTAAGATAAAAATGTGCGAGCTGGAAGCTAAAAAACTGTGAGCTAGCTTACACTAACTCAGCTTAGAGAGAACACTGCACACATAGTAACATGAAAGCAAATTCAGTTTGAGATTTTGAGTTGAGACTTACTATTTAATGTCTCCCCGTTGCTTCATCATCTGCCCATGGTGCCAACTAATCTTGTCATCAGTCATTGCAATGAGTTCTTGAATAAATGCTGCATACTGCACAGGTGCAAAGAGAAGCCAATGCAGTCTAGCCAGTGTTATTTATAGACCTGTAATAAATTGAATTGAATTGAATTATTTAAGAAGAGTTGGTTTTTATACCTCAGTTTTCTCTACCTTAAGGAGTCTCAAAGTGGCTTACAATCACCTTCCCTTCCTCTTCCCAGAACATTCACCTTATGAGATAGGTGGGGCTGAGAGAGTTCTGAGAGAACTGTCACTGGCCCAAGGTCACCCAGCAGGCTTCATGTGGAGAAGTGGGGAATCAAACTCAGTTCTCCAGATTAGACTCCGCTGCTCTTAACATGCTGGTTTTCTTCTTTAGAGGATGTTTTTGCAGGCACAAGGAGAGAACACACTGAAAACTATTTGATACTTTACACAGATCATTCTGTTTTCAGTTCCTGAACAAAGATGACCCTTTCATAAATGAGATGGTTCAGTTGTGGATAAAAAGCGCCAGAAGTTGCCCTGACCAAGTGGCTACTGTGCAGGTGCAAAACCACCTGGCCTGGTGCTGCGCTCCAGGTGAACTTTACCGGGGACCGTCAAGGGCCTCCAATCAGGAGCTTGCTTTGCATGTAATTGAGGGTGTTTGAACATACTGAACTTCGCCCAGCAATTGAGTCCATGTCAAAGTTCCCAGCATGCCTAATGCTTATTCCCTTTTCATAATTTCCTCTGAACACAGAAGTTGGGCCTGTTCCCGTTCCTTGGCACAGTGTTTGGAGTTAATTTGTTTTTTTGGCAGCAGTCTCCCCTAAAACTAGTCCTGAGGTATATCTCTGCATCAAAATGCTCTCTAAGTTTCTAATTGATTTATGCCGGGATTTTGAGCAGAATGGCTGGAGGCCTTGATTGATAGAACCTTGTCTTCTCCAGCATCTGACAAAACTAAAGTAGGTGCATCTTTTCTCCCATTAGGGTGTCACAAAGTGTCAATGGATGGCCAAGGTCAAGCCAAAGGAACCAGCATGTCCTCAAGTGGTTTGGTGGTGTAATGCATCAAAGAATTTGTGACATCTCTTCAAAATATGCTATACCTCTGCTCTCATTTAGGTCGCTTTGTCAAATGTGCTCTTGGGGCTGGGGGCAGAGGTTCCTCACAACATCTCTCCTCCAAAACATCAAAATAATTAGATTTCAAAAGGTAGTAAACACTAGCTTGGTTTTCAGATCCTAATTTCAACAGAGAGACTGTATTTTTCCAGCTACTGGAACTTATACTGGGACGGAGGGTTCTGTCCCTGTAAGATAAGTATCATTGGAAAGTAAGAGCATAGAAGACCATGAAGATGGTGAAGGCTGATCCACATCAACTTTAGCAGTGAGGACTAGAATGTCTATTAAGACTGTTACAAAGCTCTCTCCCTCCCAGCTCCCCACATGGCTGTGTAGAACTCTGATTGGCTGCCTCTTCTGTCAGTCACAAAGCCATCCATCCAGCCCCCTGTTTGCTCAGAGCAATGTTTCAACTTAGTTGACTTAAAAAAAGAAGGCAGGGGAGTAAAAAGAGTGACCAAACTGTGGAGAAGAAGAAGAAGAGGTTGGATTTATACCCCACTCTTCACTACCCAAAGGAGTTTCATAGTGGCTTACAATCCCTTTCTCTTCCCCTCCCCACAACAAACAGCCTGTGAAGTAGTTGGGGCTGAGAGTGCTCTCTTGAGATCTGCCCTTGAGAGAACAGCTCTGAAAGAACTTATGACTGACCCAAGGTCACACCAGCCGCTGCATGTGTGGAGGAGTGGGGAATCAAACCCAGTTCTCCCAGATTAGACTCTACGCTCCTAACCACTACACCAAACTGGAAGAGCAGAAATTTGAACCGAGCACCACTTGACAAGCAACAATAAACACAAGTCCTGCAGCACCTTAAAACCTAGCACATTCTGGCCTAGCGTTCCTGGATTAGAGCCCACTTCATCAGATGCAAACAGAGAAGCAGACCTTGCCCCGCAGCAGGAAATTCTGCTCTGCAGGGAGATAGCTCTGTCTCCAGTGAGTGAAGTGAAGAGTCTCTCTAGTCCTGTATTTTGCTTTCAGCAGCAGCAACAGCACCCAAGCAGAGATCTGTGGCAATTCACCAGTAGATCATAGCCTTTGACTATTGGTTACCCCCCAGCATCTGATACTTGGAGGTATTCTGCTGCTAAACATGGAGGATCTCTTTAGTTTTTAGTTCATGACTGTCAACGGACCTGCCCTCCATGAATGTGCCTCCCCCCTTTTTATAGCCATGTAACCTCAGGAGCTGCGGTGGCTCAAGTGGTTAAGATGCTGAACTGCAGGCTGTGGAAGGTCAGTAGTTCAGCAGTTCGAGACCTGGGTGCCGCATGATGGAGTGAGCTCCCATCTCTAGTTCCAGCTCCTGCCAACCTAGCAGGTCGAAAGCAAGGAATTGCAAGTAGATAAATAGGTACCACTTTGGTGGGAAGGTAACAGCATTCCATGTGCCTTGGTGTTTAGTCATGCCGGCCACATGACCATGGAAACGTCTTCGGACAGCGCTGGCTCTTCGGCTTTGAAACTGAGATAAGCATCGCACTCCTAGAGTTGGATTCGACTGGCTTCGAGCAAGGGAACCTTTACCTTTACCCTTTTAACCTCAGGGTTATCACCACAGCCTAAGGCAGCGAGTTCCATAAATTAAGGGCCAAACTACATATTACACATAAGATTCATGACTGGGCCCAAGTTTCTCCCTCCATTTTTGGAGCTAAGGGAGTGAAGAAGACCACGAAACTTCAGAGTCCAAGAAGACCAGACATGGACATGATTAGTACTGCAGTTTTGGTCGGATCTGGAGGCCCCATGATAGCACTGAAGTAAAACACAGAACACGGGGAGAACCGAGCATAAATCTATGACATCGCGTGTGCTTTGTGTCCTGTACAAAGAAATACTTCCTTTGCTGCCAGCTGACTTAATTTGGTGACCATGCACTCGACAAGGCGCAGAGAGGGAGCAAAGTGTTTCTTTGGTCTCTTTACAATGTTCAGATCTCTGATATATCCATATCATGATCCTTTTGCTTTGCAGGGAAAGTGCCTAAAACCCTTCGCCATCTCTTTTGCTCCTCATGGCGTTCCCTCTTTCTTGAAATCCTTTTCTTCCAGAAACTGATGCATGGATTATCAAACCCATTGGACGAGCTCCAGCTGCTGCTGTCATTTCCAGCCGAATGCCTTGGGCCACAGAAACTGATGCATGGATTATCAAACCCATGCATCTGTGTCTCTCAGCTGGATGAGCTCCAGCCGCTGCTGTCATTTCCAGCCAAATGCCTTGGGCCATTGGATCTCCAGCTGTAGGCCTCCCTATACTCCGGCCATAAGAGTCTGGTGTGATTCTACCTGCATCTGTTCCCAGATGAAGCCTAGAAAGCCACTGCTTCAGTAGCAGTCGCCCCACAGATATTTGTCCAACAGAGGATAGACACAGCCAGTGTGGGGTAGTGGTTAGAGTACTGGATTAGTATCTGGAAGACTCAGGTTCAAATCTCCACTTGTGCCATGGAAGCTTGCTGAGTGACCTTGGGCCAGCCACACACTCTCAGCCTAACCTACCTCACAGGGTTGTTGTGAGGACAAAATGGGTCCCTACTGGGGAGGAAAGCAGGGTATAAATGAGGTAACTAAATAAATTAAAGAAATAATGGATAGGAGGTGACTGAGAGAGACTGTAGCCAAAAGTCCCGTGTGTTGATTTCTGCTACCCCCAGAAGGTCGGACCAGAACCGATGGAATGAAATTAAATCAAGAGTTTTTGACTAAGCATTAGGAAGATCTTTCTGACAGTTAGGGCAGTTCCTCAGTGGAACAGGCTTCCTCATGAGGTGGTGGGCTCTCCTTCTTTGGAGGTTTTGAAGCGAAGGCTAGATGGCCATCTGACAGCAATGCTGATTCTGTGAACTTAACCACAACTAGAAGGTCACAGCCACAAATGTGGTAACAGAAAGGGGGAAAAAAGGAAAGCTGCAAAAACATGTGCTTATATAATTACAAAAATAGATATATATTCATTCACACCAAGTGAAAAAATACAAGAATTTACAGTATTTTGAAATAATCGGAACAATTCATTTCATTATACAGTGTAACAGGTAAATAAAACCATAACGGTATGTGTTGTTGACAAAAATCTCTGGAGTTCAAATTCCGTTTCGAAGAGACTATTGGTATCCTGATCCATGATCTACAGAAATCTACTTAGACAAGTGTTACTAGGGAATATGCCCATCTAAGAGAAGAAGAAAAAGAGAAGAGAGAGAAGAAGAGACTGGATTTATACCCCACCCTTCACTACCCAAAGGTGTCTCAGAGTGGCTTACAAACTCCTTTCCCTTCCCTTCCCCTCCCAACAACAGACACCCTGTGAGGTAGGTGGGGCTAAGTACTACGGCTTGCCCAAGGTCATCCAGCCAGGTGCAAGTGGAGGAGTGGGGAATCGAACCCGGTTCTCCCAGATTGGAGTCCGCGAACTTAACCACTACACCAAACTGGCTCTCAGCTGGCTAAGTAGATTTCTGTAGATCATGGATCAGAATACCAACAGTTTGGAATGAATACTTATTGGAAACCAAAGAAAACATCTTGTTGTTTGTTGCCACTCAAAAAGTTTGATGACGTTCAGAGGAAGTCTCTTTGAAATGGAATTTGAACTCCGGAGATTTTCACCAACAACTCATACCGTTATGGTTTTACTTACCTGTTACACCGTCTAACGAGATGAATTGTTCTGATTATTTCAAAATACTGTAAACTTTCATATTTTTTCACTTGGTGTGAATGATTCTGTGAACTTAGGCAGATCAGGAGAGGGAGGGCAGCTCTTGTGGCCCTTTCTTACATGCCCAGCATCATGCCATCACCGCTTTGGGGTCAGGAAGGAATTTTTCTCCAGGACAGATTGGTTCAGGGACCTTGGTGGTTTTTTGCCTTTCCAGGAGAGATTGGTTCAGGGACCTTGGAGGTTTTTTGCCTTCCTCTGGGTATAAAGCAGGAGTCATTGGGTGAGTGAGTGGGGGTAATTGTGAATCACAAAATCATAGAGTTGGAAGGGATCTCCAGGGTCATCTAGTCCAAACCCCTGCACAATGCAGGACATTCACAAATATCTCCCCCCCCCACACCCCCAGTGTTGTTGTTCAGTCGCACAGTTGAGTCCGACACTTCACGACCCTATGGACCACATCACGCCAGGCCCTCTTATCTTCCATTCTGCTCCGGAGTTTGCTTAATTTCATGTTCGTTGCATCTATGACACTGTCTAACCATCTCATCCTTTGTCATCCCCTTCTTCTTTTTCCTTCAATCTTTCCCAGCATCAGGGTCTTCTCCAGTGAGTGCTCCCTTCTCATTTGGTGGCCAAAGTATCTGAGCTTCAGCTTCAGTATGTAACCTTCCAGGGAACAGTCAGGGTTGATTTCTTTTAGGATTGATTGATTTGATTTTCTTGCAGTCCAAGGGACTCTCAAGGGAGTCTTCTCCAGCACCATAATTCAAAAGCATCTATTCTTCAGCACTCGGCCTTCCTTATAGTCCAACTCTCACAGCCATACGTTACTACTGGGAATACCATTGCTTTGATCATATAGACTTCTGTTGGCAGGGTGATGTCTTGCTTTCCTCGCAAGGAGCAGGTGTCTTTTAATTTCATGGCTGCAGTCACCGTGGGCAGTGATTTTGGATCCCAGGAACATGAAGTCTGTCACTGCTTACATGACTTCCCCTTCTGTTTGCCAAGGAGTGATGGGGCCAGATGCCCAGAAGAGGGCAATCAATCAATCAATCAATCAGTCAATCAATCAAACCATCCTTCCAGGATCCCTGGCCAAACTGGACAGGAGAACAATTGCTTCCTGACCCCAAAGTGGTGATCAGCATTTCCCTGGGCGTGTAAGGAAGGGCCACGAGAACTAAGCACTGAGGTAACCCTTCCTGCCCTCCCTTCTCGTGATCTGCCTAAGCTCACAGAATCCACATTGCTGTCAGGTGGACATCTAGAATGCCCTGCCTTGTTCAGAGGGTTGGGCTAGATGACCCTCGAGGCCCCTTCCAGCTCCGTGTTTCTACGGGTGCCGCGTTCTGCATAAAAAAACCCCATCACCTTTGCATATTCCAACTGCCAGCTTCCAGGAGGAGGTAATTTAAAAACCAATTCTCCATTCCAGGAAAAGTTCCCTCCCTC
>NW_015172047.1:372302-378520 GCF_001447785.1 Gekko japonicus | reverse complement strand
CACAGATGTTGTTGCCATGCAGCCAGTTCAGTGACCTTCAGGGCACAGAGAAATGAGCCTCTCCCAAGCAAATGCATTTGCAAACTAATTAAAGCCCGGCTTGCCTGGGAGGACCGGCCTCACCTGACGATTCCAGTGCCTGACTGAGTTGGCAGGAGAAGGAAAGGGGAGCAGGTGAGAGTGGCGGCATCTCGATTCCAGTGCCTGACTGAGTTGGCAGGAGAAGGAAAGGGAAGCAGGTGAGAGCGGCGGCTTTTTGGATGCTGCGGCAGGGAAGCTGTCGAGGGGCGAGTGTGTCGGTGTGGCTCTCTTGGCTGCGCCGCCCGGAAAGCCTCCGCTGCGGAATGATCTGTGGAAGTCGGCCCGGATGGAACAGAGCTTGCTAAAGAGAGCTGCAGATGGAGAGGGTGGCTGCCTTTCTTCCCTGGCTGCCCCTTGCCCTGTCCAAGGAGGGAACAGATGGTCTTTCTGTGATGCCGGTGAATAGGGCAGGCAGGCAGGCAGCTGCTGCATGAAGAGGGGAGAAAGGAGAGTGCCCCTCTCCACCTGGGCTCTTGTTGCGGGGGCCTTGACTTGAGTTGAGGATGGCCCTAGCATTGCCAGATCCAGGTTGGAGATTTGGGAATGGTGCCCGGGGAAGACAAGGACCTCATTGGGGTACAATGCCAGAGAGTCCACTATCCAAAGCATCCATTTGCTACAGGGGAACAGATCTGAACTGAGTCAGTTTGGTGTAGCCTGTTAAGAGCGCAGACTCTAATCTGGGAGAACCGGGTTTGATTCCCCACTCCTCCACTTGCAGCCAATGCTCCACTAAGCTGTGGAGTCCTGTGAGCAAAAATTCTACTTTGTGAGCTACTGGCATTAATGCTGTGAGTGAGTGATTTGGCTACTGCATAAATTAGTTTGCTCTGGAGCCATCTTTCCTGAGCTAAGACAAAAATGCGTGAGCCAGAGGCTAAAAAACTGTGAGCTAGCTCACACTAACTCAGCTTAGAGGGAACACTGCTTGCAGCTGCTGGATGACCTTGGGCAAGCCATGGTTATGACAGGAGCTGTCCTTGAACGGGCAGTTCTCGAGAGAGCTCTCTCTACCTCACAGGGTGTCTGTTGTGAGGAGGGGAAGGGAAAGGAATTTGTAAGCTGCTCTGAGACTCCGAGTGAAGGGCGGGGTATAAATCCAATCTCCTCCTTCTCCTCCTCTTCTTTAAAACCTTTCCTTCCCCTGCATGAAGCCCTTGGGTTGAATCTTCAGAGGACAATGCTTGCACTGTCTTTATCCAAGCTAGACCAATGGACCATCTAGCTCAGCTGTCAAATGACTTTCCCAGCCCATCTGTCCATGACTCTGACTGGAGAGGTCATGGGTTTAACCCAGATATATCCAATACACCAAGCACATTTTCTACCATTAAGCTACATCCCTGCTTACATGCTTTAGGGAGGGACTCATGGCTCAGTGGTAGAGCATCTTTCCTGCGCTAAGACAAAAATGTGTGAGCTGGAGGCTAAAAAACTGTGAGCTAGCTCACATTAACTCAGCTTAGAGGGAACACTGCTTGCAGCTGCTGGATGACCTTGGGCAAGACATGGTTCTGACAGGAGCTGTCCTTGAAAGGGCAGTTCTTGAAAGAGCTCTCTCAGCCCCACCTACCTCACAGGGTGTCTGTTGTGGAGAAAGGAAGGGAAGGAGATTGTAAGCCACTCTCAGACGGCGAGTGAAGGGTGGGGTATAAATCCAATCTCTTCTTCCCCTTCTCCTCCATAGTCTGGAGCCGTAATTCCCAGGGCTACCCTGGAGACAGGCAACTCTACAACCCCGATCAACAGAGTGGGAAAGAGCTGGAAGTTATGCCTCCTTCTCGTCCAGGAATAGAGAATTGGTTTTCCCAAAAGGGTCAGAGAAGACATCTGGTGAGGAGGAAAGAGGAGGTGGTCCCTGCATCTAAGTCCGGCATCCAAAGCTGCTACAAAGCCAAATGCAGGGGCCATGGGCCAAAACACCCCCCTTGCTGGATTGGTGGGAGTGTCTCTTTGCTTAAAACTTGCTGCATTGATTGCTTATTTTCCAGCCTGATTCTTGCAACACGATCCAAGGCTCTCAATAGGAGTATCGTGGCACCTTCAGAATTAACCGGTTCATTTCTCCTAGCATATGTTGTGGTGGACTTGAGCCCCCCAAACCTTACACTGCAATAAAACAACGTTAAGTCTTTACGGTGCCACAGGACTCCTTTGTTATCATTACTATTATTTTGCAACAGTGCCGCTCCCTGTTTTACGCTGATGGAGTTGTACAAAGAAGGCAGTTTTCCCGCTGCAAGGGATTTACAGTCTGAAGTTCACTAGCAAAGGAGATGGGTGGAGGGGGAACAAGAGTAATGGGAATTCCTGTCTGGGTGTTTGTCTGCTTTAATTTTGCTTCAACCCCAAAAGGGATGAAGGTTCATCAATATGTAATCACGTTTTAGTTTAGTCTCCTCTCTCTTTCTTTCCCTCTTGCATCTCGACTCTTTGGATTGCAAAGTCATTGCCGGCTCTGGGCTGGGAAATGCCTCGAGATTTGTGGGGGGGGGGCGGAGCCTGGGAAGGGTGGGGTTTGGGGAGGGGAGGGGCCTCAGCAAGGTACAATGCCATAGAGTCCTGCCTTCAAAGCAGCCATTTCCTCCAGGAGAACTGTTCTCGGTCCCTTGGAGACCAATTGTAATACCAGGAGATCTCCAGGATGGACCTGGAGGCTGGCAACCCAAGGTTTGGCTTAGGTTTTAATGGGCGCTTGCTGCCAGCTCTTTGGATTGCAAAGTCAATGCCAGCTCTGGGCTGGGAAATGCCTGGAGATTTGTGGGGGGCGGAGCCTGGGAAGGGTGGGGTTTGGGGAGGGGAGGGGCCTCAGCAAGGTACAATGCCATAGAGTCCTGCCTTCAAAGCAGCCATTTCCTCCAGGAGAACTGTTCTCGGTCCCTTGGAGACCAATTGTAATACCAGGAGATCTCCAGGATGGACCTGGAGGCTGGCAACCCAAGGTTTGGCTTAGGTTTTAATGGGCGCTTGCTGCCAGCAGGGCTAAAAGGAGCCTAAAAGTATCCCTGCTGGATCAGACAAATGATCCGTCTAGTCCCGCGGCCCGTTTCACACACCAGCCAACCGGGTGCCTCCCAATAGCCTAACAGCAAGAACTGGAGGCCAAGGCCTTAGCTTATTGTTTTCCCTTCCCTAGGCCTCCCAGTTATCCCCCCTAGCCCAATTTCCCATGCTTGAGGAATGGAGGAGTGGGAGGGGGAAAAAGGCCTCCCCACGGTGACACTCTAGAAATTTCCTCTGGTCTCTGTGGTAAGTGATGTCACATCCTTCCTAAACACTGTCTCTCTAGGCACCATCCCCCAAATCTTCTGGCCATTATGTTGGGAAGTCTACGCTTCCTGCCTTGGCATTCAGAAGCTTGCCTCCTGTGCTTCCATGCAGTCATTGTGCCTAATTGTCATAGCCCAGCTGGTCTCACAGGTTCCAAGTCCAGGTCACGCAAGCAGGAGCAGGGCATAGGAATGTTCACAGCGTAGTCCAAACAGTCCAAGGTCAGTTACAGTCAGAGAGAGTCCAAAAGCAGAGTCGAGCCGGTCCAAGAGTCACAGGATTAGAGCAGAGTCAGGGGTTCTGGTTGCAGGATTCACTGCGAGGTGACATGTTACTTCCACAAGTTGGCAACAGCTCACACCCAGCTTCATGTAGCCTTTCCCTAATTAGTCTTAGCTGCAGCTGGCAAGTTAGCAGGGCTCCTGTAATGACTCATCTTGTAGCTGTCCATGGGCTACTCATCTTTTACTCCGTCTGCGTTCTTGCAATTGCCTTCTGGTCTTAGCCCTTCTTCTTTCTATGAGCGGGGTGTGTGTGGAATCTGGGGGAGTCGTGGGTGCCTCCACAGGTACCTGCTCCCTGACTTCAGTCAGCTCAGTGTTATCTGACTGGAATCCCTGAGTGTCCTCTACTCTGAAGTCATCTTTCGCCACGCTGGACTCAGGTTCGACTTCTGAGGAGTCCTTACTCACTCTGGGCTCCAGTTGCTCATCGGAGTGGTCAGGCTGCAAGTCAGACTGGTCCTCACCCAGGTTCGAATCCCCACTTGTGCCACGGAAGCTCGCTGGGTGACCTTGGGCCAGTCACACTCTCTCAGCCTAACCTACCTCACAGGGTTGTTGTGAAGATAAACTGGAGGAGAGGAGATTTATGTAAGCCGCCTTGGGTCCCCATTGGAGAGAAATGTCAGGTATAGGGATGCCAGACCCCCCCCCAGTGCAGGCTGGGGTCCCCCGATTTCCGATGCTCCTCTCCACACACCAATTTACATCACCCCCCCAAACAGGCAAGAAGCCAGAAATAAATGTGACATGCTTCCCTCCCTGCTCCCAGTAAATTAACCCCCAAATCCCACTTGCAGGTTCTACGGACCTGGCAACCCTAGTCGGGTATAAATGAAGTCAGGGCTTTTTTTGTAGAAAAACCCCAGCAGGAACTATTTAGCATCATTGGCCACACCCAACAGCAGAAACACATTAGCATATTAGGCCACACCCCTGACAACACATCTCATTAGCATATGAGGCCACACCCCTGTGTTCCCAGAAGTGTACTCATCCAGCCACACCCACCTTTTGCTTCTTATTCTGTTTACCTTGTTTGTTGTCCAAACCCAGGGCTTTTTTTGTAGCAGGAACTCCTTTGCATGTTAGGCCACACACCCCTAATGTAGCCAATCCTAATGAGTTCCTGCTGTTGGGTGTGGCCTATTATGCTAATGAGTTCCTGCTGGGCGTGGCCAACTCGGGAGCCAGCCGGAACTCCGTTCCTGTGTGTTCCTGCCCCAAAATAGCCCTGAATGAAGTAAGGAAATAGCTGTTGAGGGATCTGTCCTCCCATGAATTTTGTTTAATCCCCTATAAAAGCAAGAACAAGAAAGGGCATGGCTGGCCCAACCCAACTCTCTTCTGTGTTGTCTCTCTTACTGTCAGATTTGTGACCATTAGTTTGTTCTAGGCACAAGGTATGCCACATCTGCAGATCTTAAAGCAACTATTCTAAAAGTGAATTCCAAAAACAGGACACAGCAGGTGATAACTGAGATACCACTACAACCACTGGCCAACTCCCACCATTCCCTGGCTTTAGCCCATCCCAAGGGTATTACTTGGGGGGGGTCCCAGCCCCCCCTACATTTCTGTGGAGCCCCTCCCTAAATCCCACATGGCTCCACCTCCGTAGATATGACAATGGCCTGTGATGTCACTACCTCCTCCCTATGATATTACTGGGCCCCAGTTCTTTTAAGGACCTAGCATAGCAATGCCTCTGGCACAGCCCCAGCCCGCCCCCCCCCGGAAATCGGAAAGTCCACGCCCCTGCCTGCAGAATTGCATCAGATCCCACAGATCCGCATGCATTTGGCCTACCATCATCCTTCTTTTGTGCAGCCGGAACCTCTCCCTGCTGATGGAAGCGACCAAGCAAAAATGCATCTGTGCACATGAGAGAAGGGAGAGGGGTCTGGATCCGGATGGTCTGCCGCAGCGCTGAGCATGCCGAGTAATGCTTCAGCTTGCAGCTGCAAAGCCGTTGCATTCCTGTGTCTGCAGAAGCCTAGCGGTGGCGGCAGCTGGGCAGCTCCTCAAATGCAGTGTATGGATTTTCAGAAAGCAAAGCCAGTGTATGAAAAGCCTGCGAGTTACCGAGGGGCTGACAGATGCTCGATAATATTATAAAAACTGAGCGGGTTGTTTAAGCAGCCTAACAGCTGTAAGCCCCTCGTGCTGGGATGCCGAGCGTTGACACTAGAGGCTAAAATCGCCAAGGCTTGATCTTTACTTAGGATGGATTTTAAAACAAGATTATATATCTAAAAAGTGTAAAGGAAAGCAGTCCAGTGACCCCGCCCCCCAAGAGCAAGTGGGGCTATCGGATATAAATGGAGAGGAGAGTCTAATGAGACTGTAAGAACTGACTGGGAGAAGACGTTCTTCCTCATAGCCCCCAGTCTGTTGAGTCTGTCGTGGCGTAATCCATCCAGGGCGAAAGTGAAAATCTTACCGCTTTCCGTAGGGATTTATATTGGAGAGAGAGAGAGAGCAGCTAGGGAACGGAGTCGCTAAGGCAAACGAGGGAGGGTTTATAGAAGATCGATTGGAGGCACAAGAGGATCAGGCCTTTTTTTTTTTTTTTGTGCCGTTGGG
>NW_015172047.1:364166-372207 GCF_001447785.1 Gekko japonicus | reverse complement strand
TGCTCACCAGGGAGTGCAAGACCAATGAGGGATTGTAAAAAGGAGGAGAAAGAAGGAGGTGAATGCATTATCATGGCCCTACTTTCCAGTCATCTATTGACTCTCATTTTGCAGCCTTGAAACTATCAAACCCATGATGCAGTGCAGCTGCCAGAGAAATACTCAGGCATGGATGCATTGAGGGGCTTTGCTTGTGGCAAGAGAACCACTCAGAGACTGGTACCCATGTGGGACGGTTCCAGGTCTGCTCCCAGCCTTCAGGCTTGGGAAGGGATTCACCAGCCAGCAGGTGGGTCACCCAATACCTGGATTCTTGCTCGATGCCACGCCAATTCTCCGGCAGCAGTAATCGTTAAAGCTGTGGCCTGTTTTACATTAGCAAATAGACTTTCTTGTCACTTCCAGGTTGGACTACTGTAAACTCGCTCTACGCAGGGCTACCCTTGGGCCTGATCTGGAAATAGCAGCTAGTGCAGAATGCGTCGGCAAACTTGCTGACGACGACACCTTTGTGGGCGTGCATTCAGCTGGTGTCGCGCCAACTGCACTGGCTCCCATCGAATACCAGATCCGGTTCAAAGTTATGGTCTTGACCTTTAAAGCACTATGTGAGCCTATGCAGCCTGGGACCATCATACCTGTGGGACTACCTCTCCCCATATGACCCCTGGAGAGATTTACAGTCTTCTGATCAATACCTTCTGGTGATCCCTGGCCTGAGGGACATCTGCTTGGCCTCACCCAGGGCGAGGGCTTTTTTTGGCCCTTGCCCCCACCTGGTGGAACACGCTTTCACTCAAGATCAAGGCCCTGCCTTGACTTATTACAGTTCCGCAGGGCCTGCAAAATGAAGCCGTTCCATCAGGCTTTTGGTTGAGGTGGTGGATGTTCAACCCTTCGAGCCTCCCCTGTTTATGGCCTTTTCCCTAGTGCTCTGCTGTTTTCGATAAAAACTACTGGGCACTAGAGCTTTTTTGGGTACCTATGTCCACCTGATATGAGGCACGGGGTTTGTTGTTCTTGGGTTTGTTGTTCTTGTTTATTGTGCCACCTGTTCATAGAATCATAGAATGTTAGAGTTGGAAGAAGAAGAAGAAGAAGAGAAGAGATTGAATTTATACCCCGCTCTTCGCTACCGAAAGGTGTCTCAGAGCGGCTTACAAACTCCTTTCCCTTCCCCTCCCCACAACAGACACCCTGTGAGGTAGTGGGGCTGACAGAGCTCTGACAGAAACTGCTCTTTTTCAAGAACAGCTCTTATCAGAACTACGGCTTGCCCAAGGTCATCCGGCCAGGTGCAAGTGGAGGAGTGGGGAATCAAACCCGGTTCTCCCAGATTAGAGTCTGCGCACTTAACCACTACACCAAACTGGCTCTCGACCAGGTCATCTAGTCCAACCCCCTGCACTCTGCAGGAGCATAGCCGAAAGATAGCCCTACATACCTACAACATACCTGAAAGATGGTCGTCCAGCCTCTGCTTGAAAATGTCCAGTGAAGGAGCCTCCACCACCTCCCGAGGCAGTCTGTTCCACTGCTCAACCACTCTTACAGTTAGGAAGTTTTTCCTGATATTTAGCCGGTATCGACACCCTTGTAATTTCCACCCATTAGATCTAGTCTTGCAGTCCGGAGCAAGAGAGAATTGATCTGCTCCATCTTCCACATGACAGCCCTTCAGATACTTGAAGACTGCAATCATGTCCCCTCTAAGCCTTCTCTTTCCCAGGCTAAACATACCCATCTCTTTCAGCCTTTCCTCATAAGACTTGGATTCCAACCCTCTCACCATCCTGGTTGTCCTCTTCTGGACACGCTATTGTTTCATCGTTTTTATTGTTTTATGGCTTTTATGCTGTAAGCCACCCTGAGCCCACTTGTGGGATATGATGAGGTATTAAATAAATTATTATTAACAATAATAACAAGAAGAGGAGGAGGCCTGCAGTCACTGCGGGTGTGGAGGGGGAGGTATTTGTGAATTTCCTGCATTTTGCAGGGGATTGGACTAGATGATCCTGGAAGTCCCTTCCAACTCGATGATTCTATGATTCAAAGAAGAAGACAGATCGGGTGTGTGTGTGTGTGTGTGTGTGAAATTCCGAATTCCTTGAGAAAGTTTGCTACTTGCCCAACTGTGAAGCCCAAATGTGCAGTGTTTAAAGGATTGGTGAAGTTAGTTTAGAGAGAGGTCAACAGACTTTCTGTTGGAAAAGGATGCTGAAGACAAAGGAGGAGATTGCATTTAGAAGTATAGGAAGTAGATCCAGATTAAACTGTCATAAAATCTTCCTGGCTTGCTTTGATTTGTGGCTGTAATACTAAGTCTCTTGGCCACTGAGGATACCAGGAAGAAAGTGTCCTTGCAGTAGAAGCACAACTGCTTAACTGAGACATGGGTGATTTCCCACAAGCGCTGCTTCGCGTTCACTCTTCTCTTTGGCCCGATGGTACGTGTCAATTCCACACAAGCTGCTGTGCGACCGCATTTTGCCCCACAGCTTCGTGCGATTTCCCCTGTGTCTACTCAATCCTGTTTTTTGAGGATTGAGTAGACGTGGGGAAAATCACACGAAGCTGCGGGGCAAAATGCAGCCGCACAGCAGCTTGTGTGAAATTGACACGTACCATCGGGGTAAAAGGGAGGAGTGAGCACGGAGCAGCGCTTGTGGGAAATCACCCATGCACTTTAGCTGCCACTTCACACAGGCAAGGCCACTAGGGGAACCACTAGAAACGGGTGTTCCTGTCCTTGGTGACTAAAGGGAATATCCACATTCAGAGGCATCAACCTCTGAACTCCACTGCCAAGAGGCAACATTAGGGGAAGGCTTTGGCCTCTATGCCTTATTGTTGGCCCTCCAGAGGAGCTGCTTGGCTGCTGTGTGAGGCAGGATGCAGACAAGAGGGACCTCTGCTCTGATCCAGCAGGGCTCTTCTGATTAGGGTTCCCAACCTCCAGGTGGGGCCTGGAGATCTCCTGCTTTCATGACTGATCTCCAGCTGACAGAGATCAGCTCCCCCGGAGAACATGGCTGCTTGGAAAGGTGGACTCTGTGGCATTGTACCATGCCGAGGCCCCTCCCCTCCCCAAACCCTGCCCTCTTCTGGCTCCACCCCCAAAGTCTCCAGGTATTTTCCAACCCAGACCTGGCAACCCTACTTCCAGGGCTTTTTTTTGTAGAAAAAGCCCAGCAGGAACTCATTAGCATAATAGGCTACACCCAACAGCAGAAACTCATTAGCATATTAGGCCACACCCCTGACAGCACAATAGCATATTAGGCCACACCCCCATGTTACCAGAAGTGTGGTCATCCAGCCACACCCACCTTTTGCTTCTTATTCTGTTTACTTTGTTTATTGTCAAAACCCAGGGCCTTTTTTTGTAGCAGGAACTTCTTTGCATGTTAGGCCACACACCCCTAATGTAGCCAGTCCTAATGAGTTTCTGCTGTTGGGTGTGGCCTGTTATGCTAATGAGCTCCTGCTGGGTGTGGCGAACTCGGGAGCCAGCCGGAACTCCGTTCCTGTGTGTTCCTGCCCAAAAATAGCCCTGCCTACTTCTGATGTTCTTCTGTCTTCTTGCTCCCTCACAGAATCCAAACATGAGGTTATAGAAGAGACTGAGCCAGATGAATCTTCGTTCCACCGGGGCTCAGGAGACCACCTTCCTCCCCCCTCCCGAACTGTCACAACATAGAGGTCGACAGGATCTGGGTTTGCGTGGCGGAAATCAGAAAATACACAAAGGGCTTGTGAGCAACAGATGTTCTCCCTCATGGGTAGTCAGGAAGCACGAGGCACAAGTGTCGAGAGTCTCGTCAAGAGCAGATGGGCCCTGTCACCCTCCTCACCCAGACATCCAGGAGACGTTCCAATGAACAACGGCAACCTTCGGATCCTGTCTGCCTGCTCTGATAAATAAATGTGTTTGCCCTGGGCCCTGAGAGGTGTGGGACTCCATTTAGTGAGTGCTCAATAGGAACACTTGTGTGAAACAATGTGGTGTTGCGTTAATTATTTGGCTTAATGAAGCAAACAGAGGTGGGGGTGGGGAGGAACCAAAGTCAAAACAAAATCTTATCCTGGGTTGGTTACTGTGCTGTTCGTACACGCTTCAGGAACCTGTTCAACGCACCAGAATGGCCTTCTGTGAAATCATATGTGAGGGTGTCTCCGGAGCTTTCTGAAAAGGACACCGAAGAGTGCGTAGGCCGGGAGAAAATCATACTAAGAAGCACCACAACGCACCAGAAGAATGCAGTTGATCAATGAGTTTTCTGAGTGACATTAAGAAAAATGAAGGATACTCTGTAATGCTTAGACTTTGGATGTAGGGGTGGGAGTCTGAACTTCATACAGTTGCTTTGCTCATTGTTAGGGAGTGGAAAGTCACTTCTTGAAAATCCATTTGATCCGTTTCCATCCTATGTTCTTCTGATGAAGATGCACACTGAGACAGGACAATATACCAGATAGAAACCGAGCTGCAGAGGACCCCAAGGGTCATCTAGTCCAACCCCCTGCACAATGCGGGAAATTCACAGCTACCTCTCCCCCTCCCAACTCCCCCAGTGACTCCTGCACTATGCCCAGGAGAAGGTAAACCCCCCCCCTCCAGGATCCATTGGCCAAAACTGGCCTGGAGAAAAATTCCTTCCTGATCTCAAAGTGGCGATCAGCATATCTCTGGGTATATAAGAAAGGGCCTCGATATGTCTGTCTTGTTTGTGACGGCTTCTTTTTGAATATGGATTCGACTCTGGGCATATAAGAAAGGGCCACGAGATGTCTGTCTTGTTTGTGACAGCTTCTTTTTGAATACGGATTCAGCACACAGGAATGTACTTTTGTTTTAATGAACATCTATCGGTATCGCTGTCCCAAGCGTTTTTTAATGGGCGACCTGTCCTGCCCATGTCCAGAGCGTATCTTGCAGTAGAACAGCTATCTCTGAGTCCAGTAGCATCTTAGAGACCAACAAAGATTTGGGGGTTTGAGCTTTTGAGAGACAAAGCTCCTGTCCAGAAAATCTCGTTGGTATCTAAGGCGCTACTGGACTCGGATCTACCTGTGTCCTGTCCAATATAATTACACAGAGTGGTGCTTCTTAGTACTTTTTTCACCCAGAGTTTTCTGCATCAAAGTAGACCACGGAGTCCAGTGACAGTCAGATTGGACCTGCAGGTAGAATGTTGGGCTAGGAGCGAAGAGGCCCAAGTTCAAATCCACAGGCAAGGTCACTGGGTGACCTTGGGCCAGTTACTACCTTAGTATAAGAGAGTGACAGAGCTGTTGTGAGGATAAAACAGGAGGGGAGAACCATGCATGCTGCATTGAGCATGGGTGAGATACAAATACGAGGCATGGACACGCAGGCAAACCTGATAGAATGAGCCTTATTCTGGTAATGATGGATAAACAGTTGACAATCTGGGAGCACTTAACACCTACATAGTAATAATAATGATAATTATCGTATGGCACTGTGTGTAGAATAGCCAGGAGATCCTAAGATTGTCCGGCAGCCAGGAGTTCTAGCTCTTTTGGCATTTATGCACCACTAGGTGGCGAGCTAGACTTGTTTTTAAGGCAATAGATGTTTCAGAGGTAGTTTGCCATTGCCTGCCTCTGCGTCACAACCCTGGTAATTCCTTGGAGGTCACCCTTCCAAATACTAGCCAAGGCCAACCCTGCTTAGCTTCCGGGAGCTGCTTCCAGTGTTCAAAACTCTTAACGTGGTTTCTTTTTACAATTGTGGCTGTTATAATAGCCCTGTAAAAGCCACAATAGTGGTGGAAAACACCATCGCGTCGCAGCTGACTTATGGCGACCCCGTAGGGTTTTCAAGGCAAGAGACAAACAGAGGTGGTTTGCCATTGCTTTCTTCTGCATAGCGATCCTGGACTTTTCTTGGCGGTCTCCTGCTGACCGCTAACTGACTCTGCTTAGCTTCTGAGATCTGATGAGATCAGGCTAGCCTGGGACATCCGGGTCCAGCAGTGAGCTGCAACAAGCCCTGTATTATCTCCGAACAGCCTTAATAGCTGTTCGAGTCCCACCACGGCAGGGATGAGCTCCTGGTCCTTATCCTAGCTCCTGCCCACCCAGCGGCTCAAAAGCCCTTAACGGCCATTAGACAAATGGGTACCCACTCCTTAAGAGTGGGGGGGCACCCTACCTTACCTGAGCGGTGAGTGTTGCCTTCTGACACACTTCCGATGATGTCAGGGGGTGTGGCATATGCAAATAAGGTATGCTAATGAGTTATGCTAATGAGCTCCTGCACCTCTTTTTCTACGAAATGACTCCTGCTCTACATACATGAAACAGGTCTGGAATGGCGGTCCACTGGGGCTGTCAACCCCAAACTGGGAAATTCCTGGATATTTGGGGGTGAAGCCTAGACAGGGCAGGGCTTGGGGAGGAGAGAGACCTCAGTGGGGTGGAATGTCATACAGTCCATCTGCCAAAGCAGCCATTTCCTCTGGGGAAACTGATCCCTGTTTTCTGGAGATCAGTTGTAATTCCAAGAGAATTCCAGGCCCCCCTCGGCACTTGGCTACCCTCTGGGCCACTTCTGTTCATTTTGTTAACATTTTTTTAACAAGACGGCGGTGTAATCAGTGCTTGTGAACTGAGCGGGCCAAGTGGGAGGGAGCACGGGAGACTGCAGCGATGAAGTGGGGAGACAGCCGCAGAGGCCGTTTGAGCAAGAGAGGAACAGTTGTCAAGCACGGCTTCCCGTTTGGATTTTGCCATCAGCTGTGCGGAGGCTTTGATTTGCTTCTGCCTGTGTTCTCCCTGCCCTTGCTTGGAAGCCACCAGCTAAAGCACAGAGAGCTTGCCAGGTTCTTTCATACCGGAACCCGTGGAGCGACTAGTACGGGACTCTCTCCTCTCCCCGCTCTCTGGTTTTTAAACCGTTTTGTTCTCTCGCGACACATGCCAAAAGCACCTTGAATGGCTCAATGTTATTATTATTATTATTTCTTCTTCTTCTTCTTTTTTAAAGAACCCTCCCCTGTCAGGGCTTTAACTGGGGAAATTTTCAGATAAGAAGTTTCGAAGACGGAAAGTGTGCATGCAAGTGAGCTCATGAAAGCGTCGCAGCCAATGAAACAAATTAAATAGTCGCCCGGGGAGAAGAAGGAGGTTGGAAAAGAAAGGACTGCAAATATAACCACAGATCAAATAGGCAGGCTGGGAATACGACTCGCCAGACAGCTCGGGGAACAGAGGCCTAGCGTGGCAGTGAAATAATTGTGCCCCTCCAGATGAAGACCTCCATCTTCTTCTTTTTTAAACACGCACACACTTGAGCTGCCAGGCTCGGTTCAGTCTTGGCAGTATTTTATCTCCCAGCTCTGGGTCTCTTCCATTGGTGGTTTAATTAGAGGAGACCCTTGCATGCAGATGGTCCGTGGGGGGGGGGGGGGCTGCAGACGGTTCGAGAGGATGAGGACTGTGGAAAGCAGCCTCTCTTTCCTCCTCTTCCCAAATAATTTCCCTATTTACTGGATTTTGGAAATAGATTCTCCTTAGAGTCGCCAGCTCCGGGTTGGAAGATACCTGGAGACTTGAAGGAGACGAAGAAGAGATTGGATTTATACCCCGCCCTTCATGACCTGAAGGAGTCTCAGAGCAGCTTGCAATCTCCTTCCCCTTCCCCTCCCCTCAACAGATGCCCTGTGGGGATGAGGGAGCTCTTTCAAGAACTGCTCCTGAGAGAACAGCTCTGAGAGAACTTGTGACTGACCCAAGGTCACGCCAGCAGCTGCATGTGGAGGAGTGGGGAAGCAAACCTGGATCTCCCAGATTCGAGTCCGTGCTCCTAACCTCTCCACTGAACTGGTTCTCACACCAAACTGGCTCTCCAACTTGGGGGTTGGAGACTGAGAAGAATGGGTTTGGGGGAGGGAAGGGACAGCAATGGGGTATGATTAGGGTTGCCAACCTCCAGGTGGTGGCTGGAGATAACCTGGGATTACAACTGATCTCCAGGCAACAGAGATCCGTTCCCCTGGAGAAAATGGTC
>NW_015172047.1:354022-363748 GCF_001447785.1 Gekko japonicus | reverse complement strand
TTCCTTCCTTCCTTCCTTCCTTCCTTCCTGCCTGCCTTCCTTCCTTCCTTCCTTCCTTCCCAGATCTGTGCATTCCCTCCCCCCAGCTAGCAATCCAAAAGAGTCCAGTAGCACCTTTAAGGCCAAGGTTTATTCAGGTACAAGCTCTCCCTCCTCTGTGAGGACAGATCTGTGTGTCCCCCCCCCAATGCTAGCAATCCAAAACAGTCCAGTGGAGCCTAAGCAGTGGGCGTTGCCTTCTGACACACTTCTGGTGATGTCAGGGGGTGTGACATATGCAAATAAGTTATGCTAATGAGTTATGCTAATGAGCTCCTGCACATCTTTTTCTACAAAATGACCCCTGGTCAAAACTATTCTCCAGAAGTGACAGGCAGCCCTTCCCTGCTTTTCCCAGAACCGTACAGATGAGCTTCAGTACATGTAACAGCAATTGCCCGATTGTTTGCTGTCCTAGCCTTTTCCTTTTCTCCTCTTTGCTCCTTGACTGTCAGAATTCAGATTAGTAAGAAGGCCCTTGGAGACAGGGACTCTGTACAGTGTCAGGAAGACCAATAAGGCTGCTGGGTCTGCCGGGCCACATCTGGCTACCCCTTGGAGAATTTAAGGGGAGGGGAGTGGCATGCTGGTGTTGCAGCAGCACACTGACATCACTTCCGGTGAAAACATCATGGGATATTCTAGGATCTGTTTTTTTTAAAAAAAGCTTTGTGGTTGTATCATACGATTTTTGGCAAATCCTAGATGGTCCTGTGATGTCACTTCTGGTTTTCACCCTGAAGTGACATCAGCACACTGATGTGCCGCCAGCATGCTCCCTGATTTTCTCCTGCTAATGCTTCAGGTACTGGCGGACAAAATACCAGGTTGGTGGGAGCTCTCCTGCTCTAGTGAGAGACCCGGCAATCCTAAATGCTATGTATGTGTTTTGTTTTTAAATCTCATAACAAATGTCTCCTGGTAGGGGAGGAATTGGGGAAGACCCTGCTAGTTAGCAGCAGCTGAGCACCAACCTGCTGAGTATGGTCTCCTCTTTGCAGACAGATATTTAAGGCCTGGGCATGCCTCGAGGTGTAAGCCACGGGGCTCTTGTCCGTTGGCTCTTAGCCTGAGGGCTGGCCTAGGGCTGAGCAGAAGATCAGCCAGCAGAGAGAGAAGACCTGCCTGACATTAGTAGCCTCTCCTGTCCTTGGTTCGGTTTGTTCTTTCTGTGTACGGTCAGCCACCCTGGAGAGAACAATAGAAGATAAATGTGCTAAATAAACAAATGTCCCCAGATGTTGGTGAGTGTGCAGATCATGCACAAGAACAGTTAGATAATAAAAATCAAAAGACAAACTTCAGAGAAAATTAGCATCTCATTTGCCTCTTCTTTCCCTCAATCGATATCCTTGCTTGGGGGCAGCCACCCCACGTTCTGAGTCCAAATCCTCTCCAGTAAGTGCTTCATCATCACTCCCCTTGTTGCTCTTCTCATCCTCTTCTCCTGTTGGATTCAATTGATGCTGCAGAAACACTTTTGCTTTCATAACAGAGTCAATTTCCCCCCTCTTATCTTTAAATTTGAAGAGTATGACTTCTGGTAAGATCCATTTGTAGGATATGTTGTTCTTTTGTAGAAACAAAGCCAAGTCTCTGTATTTTTTCATTTTTTCCCTTATTTCAAAGGGAATATCTTTCAAAACTCTTATCTCCTTGCCATTAATTTTAAGGGTAGTTCCACTTGTTGCTTTTAATATCTAATCCCTCACTTGTCTTCTGGAGAATCTCACCACCAATGCTCCCTCTAAGCAGTGGAGTCTTGTGAGCAAAATTCTACTTTGTGAGCTGCCGGCATTAAGGTTGTGAGCAAGCGATTTCACTACTACATAAATCAATTTGCTCTGGAGCGCTCCTTCCTGAGCTGAGACAAAAAAGGGTGAGCCAGAGGCTAAAAGACTCTGAGCTAGTTCACACTAACTCAGCTTAGAGGGAACACTGCTCACCACCACCTCGCTGGGCAGATTATTTTTCTTTATGTATTCTGAATATGACTTATAGATCACATCCATTTTGCCTTGAAGAAAACCTGCTTTAAAATCTGCAACCGGTCCCAAAGCATCACTCAAAATCTGTTTAAGATTCTCCCCTTTGGTCTCAGGAACACCCTGAAATCTCAGTAAATTGCTTGCCTTTTCCATTTGTAGCTGTAAAAGCTGGGCTTCATCAGAGTTTCTCTTCTTTTCCATATCCTGCATTTGCTTTTTAAGTTTTTTAGTGTTGGCATCCACTTCTTTCAAATTCTCAGCTGTTTGCTCTGGGTTTTTTTGAAGTCTCATCCAGTTACTGTTGCTGCGCAGCAAAATTTTGATTGAGTGTCTTCATTTGCTCCAGCAGGGGTTGCAATGTTTCTGTTAGCATCTTAGAGAAGTCTATGGTTGTTTCCGGTTGCGTGATCGCACTCACTGGGCTAGCACTTCCTGAAGGAAGCTTAGGTTTCGTTTGCTTATCTTTCTCTGTCTTCTTCAGCGACATCTTTGAAGCTGTTTGCCTTTTACAAAGTTTGCCAAAAGTCTCTGAAGTCTGCAAATCGCCTGTAATTTTCTTGTAAATTCCTTACAATAGTCCCATTTTGCTTTCAGTTCCACCCCCGTTTAAAATGCATGCTTTAAGTCCGTTTTTATTTTCATGGGGGGGTCCCCCCTCACTTACGTTAGGGGGGACTTTCAGCCATTTCTCTGGTTCTCATTTCAACCAAACTCACTTTCAATGTAGATCATATAGATCTCGCCATCAAATGTGTAAAACGCTCAGCCTCCACTCGCTTGTCCCGGTGTGTGTCTCTGAGTCCAGTACTGAAACACAGCGGCAAGACTTTCGAGGTATCGGAATGCCTCAGTCCACTGGCAGCTTGCCGGGGGAGAGGCAATCCTTAGCGCCCCATGGCTAGGAGCCCTTTGCAAAGGCTCCAGGGGGGCACGTACGATCGTACCCGCTCTCATCCACTGGCTCACAGATCATGTCCTCGGGAGCTCCCGAGAGATGTGTCCCCCATTAGAATGCCAAAACCGGAAGTCCCTAATTCTCAACCAGCAATGGCAGGAAAGGGGCTGCCCACACTCAGACATCACAGAGGTTCTTTACTCTTCATTGAGAGAGCTTTTTCCTTATCATGGAGTTCTAGCCTAGAGGGCACTCCTCTCCTTCAGTCCTCTGCTTCAAAGTAGATGCCCCTTATGACATCAGCAGTCAGTAATCCAATCTTCTCCTTCCTCTTCCTCCCATATTTGCAAATTTTTTAAAAAAATTGTGAGAGCCAGCATGGTTTAGTGATTAATTTTTATTTGTTTATTTATTTACTTTATTATTACACTTATATCCCGCCCTCCCCGTGAACGGGCTAATGTGTTGGACTAGTATCCAGGAGAGCTGGGTTTGAATCTCCCCACTCATGCCATGGAAGCTTGCTGGGTGACCTGGTGCCAGTCACACTCTCTCAGCCTAACCTACCTCACAGGGTTGTTGTGAGGATAAAATGGAGGAGAAGAGGATGATGTAAGCTGCTTTGGGTCCCCATTGGGGTGAAAAGCAGGATATAAGTAAAGTAAATAAATGTAAATAAAGTAAATAAAAACCACGGTGGCTCAGAGGTTAAGATGCTAAAGCTGCAGACTGGAAAGTCTGTAGTTTGGCAGTTTGAGACCCGAGTGCTGCGTGACGGAGTGAGCTCCCATCTCTGGCCCCAGCTCCTGCCAACCTAGCAATTCGGAAGCAAGAAATTGCAAGTAGATAAATAGGGTTAGGGTTAGGGTTAGGGTTCCCTGTGCCTCGGTGTCTAGTCATGCTGGCCACATGACCATGGAAACATCTTCGGACAGCGCTGGCTCTTCGGCTTGGAAATGGAGAGGAGCACCGCCCCCTAGAATCGGATTCGACTAGCTTTCAAGCAAGGGAAACCTTTACCTTTACCTAAATAAATGAAATTCTGAGCTGGCAATTGGGGTCCCATCGCAGGTTTCAGATTTTCTCACCACTTGGACAGGACCTGAAGGGACAAGGATTTGATGAGAAAGGGGGCAAAGGGAAGCAAGTCAGAAGGGTGAAAACCAGCAGGATCATTTCCAAAGCTATCCCTTCTACACAAACCGGGTTAAAATGCCCACTGACAACATCCGCTCCCAGGTTGGTGCAGTGCAACCCAGAGTGCTCCTGCGCTGGCAACACCAAGCCAGAAAAGCGGAATTTATTTCTCCAGGGAAAATGTCACTCCTGACTCATTGAATTATATGTTCTGCTGGCTCAGGTGAAGCCAGAAGGCAAAAGTAAATCTTAACATGCATTATTCTTCCCTCTCATGATTTGAAGGCAATCTTGAGATTTAGGCACCTGTGCTTTCCAGCAAGTAGATAAAGTTGGCAGTGATTTGCAACTTGTCACTCTTAGAGGAAGAGGGCAAAGGGAAAAAAACCACATGATAAGCAAGCTGTTCTTGCTGCCAAAAGTAGTCTAATCTCCTCCTGTCTGGAAAGGACAATGCCGAGGCTTTCTTTCTGGGGGAACGTGCCGGAAAGGAGTTCCAGAACCTCTTCGACAAAATTCTTTAAAAAATGTTTAAAAGTTCACGAGTTTTCAGTATAAAGGTTGAAAACTTCATTTCCCTCTTGAGAATTCCTGCACCTCTAAAAAACAAAAAAACAGCAGCCCAGGACTATGCTAATACAAGGGTAACCGCTTCTGTCCTGGAAAAGCCTTGAATACACACATGAGCACATGAAGCTGCCTTCTACTGAATCAGACCATCAGTCCATCAAGGACAGAATTGTCTACTCAGACCAGAAGCGGCTCTCTAAAGTCTCAGGCGAAGGTCTTTCTCATCTGCTACTTGAACTTTTTAACAGGAGATGCTGGGGATTGAACCTGGGACCTTCTGCATGCCAAGCAGATGCTCTACCACTGAGCAATGGCCCTGCCCCACAACCTTTTTACATACATGAAGATTTATGAAGATTCCAGTGAGGTCTGATGGGGAGGGTGTCGGGGTGAGGACAAGGGTTCCAGACCCTCACTCAGTGCTGTGTTGCTTCTAGTTGATAATATCTGCGAATCCTGCAAAACCCAGATGTTGTGTTTTCATAGCTGTTTTGCAAGTTATTTCATTGCCGAAGCTTAGAAATTTGTCCCAATAGAGACCATAACCCTAACCCTTAAGGCTAACCCAAACCCTAACCCCAACTCTAACCCTAGACTCAAAACCTAACACTAACTCTAACCCTAATTTAAATCTAATCCAAACCCTAACCCTAACTCTAACCCAAAACCCAATCCCAAACATGAACCCTAACCATAACCTAATCCTAAACCTAACGCAAACCCTAACCTTAACCCCAACCCTAACACTAACACTAACTCTAACCTTATCGTAACCCTAAACCTAACCATAACCCTAACACTAGCAAAAATCCTAAACCTAAATCTATCTTAACCTTAACTCTAACCCTAAACTGAAACCCTAACCCTAACCATACATCAAAGCTAACTCAAACATTAACCCAAACTGTAATCCTAACCCTAACCCTAACCTATCCTAACCGTAATGCCAAACCCTAACCCAAACCCAAATCCTAACCCTAACCCTAACCTATCCTAACCGTAACGCCAAACCCTAACCCTAACCCAAACCCAAATCCTAACCCTAACTGTAACCTAACCTAAACTCTAACCCTAATCCTATCCTATCCCTAACCATAACCATAATCTCAAATGCTAACGCTAACCCAAAACCTAATTTAAACCTAACTCAAACCCTTACCCAAACCCTAACCCTACCACCCTAAACTTAATCCTAATCCTAACTTCACCCTAACCCTAACCCTAATCCTAACCATAATTTAACCCTCACCCAAACCCTAACCCTAACCCTAATTTCTAACCCTATCCCTACACTATCCCTAACCCTAACCTAACCTTAACCCTAACCCCTAACCCATTAGAGAGACTATAATCTGCTGCTGGGCCAGGTAAAGCCCTATATACTGAAAGGGAAAAGCAGGGTGGAATGGCGGAGGAAAGATGGAAGAGAAAGATGACCAGGGGCTATAAGATGGACAGAGGAATAAAACCCAGTGTTAAGAAGCCAACTGTATAGTGTTGCCAACTCCAGGCTGGAAAACACCTGGAGATTTTGGGGGTGAAGCCTGGTGAGGTTGGTTTGGGGGAGGGAAAGGAGGTCAGCAAGTAAACAGCAGCTCTTTTCTCCAGGGGGGCTGATCTCTGTATTCTGGAGATCAACTGTAATTCTGGGGGATATTCTGGCTGTGGTCATATGAGCAGTTTGCGCCGATATCGTATCAGATTTAAAGAGCAGGATCAGACAACAACATCTGCCTTCCATGTCTCAGTCGTCGGCACCCGGTTCTGGCCCGTCCTTAAAGCAGAATAAAAGGACACCGGGAAAAGTCCGATCTTTATATACACCAGCGCTCCCACTCCGCTTTTCCAGATGTCTGAACACCCCTGTCATGAGCTGAAGCCAGATGGGAAGTCTGAACCGTCAGATCCATTTCTGCCCCCCAAAATTTAAACAGAGTAGCTGCCGATAACAGCATAAGTTCACGAGTGCATGTGCGCCTGCGCCTGCCTGCATTTTAAAAATATCGACCGGACAGCGTGCTCCGTGGTTGAGGCTCTGCAGTGATGTGGATGAGCAAACAGGGAAACTGCCTCAGGGTGTGCAGTCTGGTCAGACCTTCCTACGAGAATTTAAACCGCTGCCCTTGGAGGCGCACCCAGACCGTGCCAAGCTTCCAGTGTGGCTGCAGCCTCAGGCTAGAACCGGAAGCATGCTGGTTGGAGCACGCTGTAGTAAAGGGTTCCTAGGCTCTGCGTTGACTCCTCCCACTTTTTTTGTCATTAACAATTCATTGGTAGAATTAAAACAATAAAACAATTATAACAATAAAAATGTACATAAAGGTCATAAGAACAGTTAAACATTCAAACCAATACACTAATTACAAAAAATAAAAATAAAAATGTAAGCTTTAAAGAATGATACATTCTTCAATAAACCTTTGAACAAAGTAACTTGTTTTAGCCTCAATTTGTAATTGATGCCTGTACTGTTTGTTGCTTTAGATACAACCAAGTATCTTCTGCCATCAGACTCCTCCTACTTAAACTGGCCATTGGCTCTTGTTGACCTGGGAGGCCTATAAAGGTTTCCAGGCCAGGCTGGGACCTGGGGGCAGCAACAGCAGGGCTATTTTTGGGCAGGAACACACAGGAACGGAGTTCCGGCTGGCTTCAGAGTTGGCCACGCCCACTACAGCCAAAACCTCTGTGTGCGTGGCTACTGAGGGAAGGCCTGGAGAGTGACCCCCCCAGTGACTTTTGAGGCAGGGGGGCCCTGGAAGGATCAGGGAGGCATTTAAATGCCTTCCCTGACCTGTCCAAGGGTCAGCTTGCCCGGGGTCCCTGCAGCCACAGGGCGCCCGGACGAACCAAGGAAAGGCACGGGGTGTGGCCGAATATGCTAATGAGCTGCACTGTCGGGGGTGTGGCCTATTATGCTAATGAGTTCCTGCTGGGCTTTTTCTACAAAAAAAGCCCTGAGCAACAGTATTTGCAATACAGAATCATGGAGAATTTAGCTTGCATAGTTTCCGGCTACCGAGTCCACTGGCCTTGTGTGGTGGCCTAGCAGGTGCTTGAGAATGAAGAATCTGTCCAAGATCCTTCCAACCATATGCCTCCCCAGATTCCAGAGTTCCAAACTTGTGTCTCAAATGGAATGGGTACAAAAGAACCTCCCATTGTTCTTTTTTTTAATCTCTGATTTTTGTTTCAAGCGCCATGGCCATTCCCAGTTCCACCTATTTGCATTTCTGTGCCTCTCTACATTACTGATATACACATGTGCTCTTAACAACACCAACACCCACAACACCACAATGTCCTGCAAAAATCAGTTTTGATGCGACTGTACAGACGGATACAACTGCCAGCGAGCAGGAGTGCTCATCAAATGCAGTCTCGAAAGATTCTAGGTGGCAATCATACATACAATCACATCAAGATTGCTTTTATGCAGAACTGATAATGAGTACATGCTCGTCAATAACGTGCATGGCGAGGGAGAGATGGAGGGAGATGCAAACTATTTGGAAAGAACTGACAGCTGTGTCCAGTTGGAATTAGAAATTCTCCTAGTTTAAACTCAAATTCAGAGTAGCGGAATGAAGGGGAGAGTGGACCCCTAGAACAACTGGACAACAGGGATGGGCCATTCCACTAATCTCTATTGATATTTTCCCCACGCTCCACTCCATTTTTTTGCAGTTCCAGGCAAGTAGGTTTGAAAAACAGGAGTCTGTATTGGGCGTCTGCTGGGTTGTCACCAAAGCTTAGAGTTGCCAACTTCCAGGTGGGGTCTGGAGAATTCCTAGATTTTCAACTGATCTCCAGACAACAGGAATCAGTTCCCGCAGAGGAAATAGTTGCTTTGAATGGTGGACTCCATAGCATTATACCAACTCCTCCCCAAACCCTGACCTCAGGCTCCATTCCTAAAATCTCTAGGAATTCCCCAACCAGGAGTTGGCAAGCCTGTTAAAGCTGTCTGATCTAAGGAAGCCAAGAGTTCTCAGCAGTGATGGCCCAACAACAGCTTGTTCCTCAGGCCCTCTACCCCTAGAAGAAGAAGAAGAAGAGGAGGAAGAGGAGGAGGAGGAGGAGGAGGAGGAGATTGGATTCATACCCCACCCTTCACTACCCAAAGGAGTGGCTTACAATCTCCTTTCCCTTCCCCTCCCCACAACAGACACCCTGTGGGGCTGAGAGAGCTCTTTCGAGAACTACTTGTGAGAGAACAGCTCTGAAACAACTTGTGACTGACCCAAGGTCACACCAGCAGCTGCATGTGGAGAAATGAGGAATCAAACCTGGTTCTCCCAGATTAGAGTCCGCACGGCTAACGGCTACACCAAACTGGCTCTGTCCCCTTTCTCAACACAACTAGAAGTGCATAAAAATCTCTCAGTCCCAAAACCTTGGTATCTGTTTTATGGATCCTACTTCTTATTCCAGCTTCATAGTTGTTCTAACTCCTTGCTGAAATCACTGAGTCTGAACTGGGCTACAACATGGACAGCAAGTCAGGCTCCCGCCATACTGGATCCTTTTTTCTTTCATCCAGTTCCTAACCATAACCCAAACCTTCACAGAGTAGGGCAGGTATATCTTTGCTCCCCACCTTGATCTATCTCCCATTATTTTCCAAACTTCACTGTGTCACACAGAAAACCGGCCTTTGCTCCTCTCTATTATTCAGGCCCTCACATCTGGAAGACTGACACCCCTGTCCCATCAAATTCCCCTTCTCCTGTGTCTCATTTCCACCACACTTATACCTGGAACTTAAAGGAAACTCCTGCTTTGAAATTTCCCAACCCTGAGTTGGCAACCCTGTGCCTGTCAGCAAGCTGCCATTCTGTTTTCTGTGACCTCTGTGTACATATCCTTTCCCTGTTGCACCCGGCTTGGTTTCTATCATCCTGCTCCTGCGTTGGAATGCAAAAGATAACTGCTGGAGGTTGTGTGGGGGAGAAGATGCTGTAATGCTTGGCTATTGCTTTTCCCATGAGTACTGCACCTGTGTTTTGTCTGATGTTCTGCCTGGTTCCCATGGACTGGGCGCGCAACCGTTCCATTAGCCCGCCAGCGGGAAAGTTATTCATTGGACCTGTATCT
>NW_015172047.1:352223-353427 GCF_001447785.1 Gekko japonicus | reverse complement strand
AAGGAAGACCTGCGCCAGGAAGACATCATCGCCGGACTGGAAAAAGACCACCCGCAGAAAGACCACAACAACGAAAGTCTCCACTTCAGGGTGCCTGTTAGGTTAGTCACTTTCCCCATTGTATGTGTGTGTGGCCTTAGGTAGGATTGTATCAAATGTATAATGTAAACCGCTCAGAGCCCTTAGGGGGTGAGCGGTAGAAGAAGAAGAAGAAGAAGAGATTGGATTTATACCCCGCCCTTCACTACCCGAAGGAGTCTCAGAGCGGCTTACAAACACCTTTCCCTTCCCCTCCCCACAAAAGACACCCTGTGAGGTGGGTGGGGCTGAGAGAACTCTTGACACAAACTGCTCTTTTTCAAGGACAGCTGTGCCAGAGCTTGTGACTGACCCAAGGTCACATCAGCAGGTGCAATTGGAGGAGTGGGGAATCAAACCCGGTTCTCACAGATTAGAGTCCGCACACTTAACCACTACACCAAACTGGCTCTATAAATCGAAGTATATAAATCGAAGGAAATAAATAAATAAATAAATAAGGTAGACCCATGCACAGTGTTGAAGCTTCAAACTCTCTACAGGACAAGCAATAATAAGCCATAACCAGACACAACCGAAGCAAGCGAAATTCAGTAACCTCTCTGTAGCTGCAATCTCAAACAGCCCCTTTGTAAAAACACATTTTAAAGCAATCTGCAGTACCACTGGGAGAATGCAGCTCGGTTCATAGTTTGTGGCATGCCTGGTTCGCGATCCACGAACCTTCATGAACTTTTAAGAGCCAAATGAACTGGTTTGATTCATGAGGTTTGTGGCGCAGTAGAATGCCTCCCAGCAGACTAGAAACACCAAATTCACAGGCGATCTCTGGCTGACTCTCCTCTACCTGCCCTCGGATTTTGGTGAGGATTGGATTTATGTGGTCTGTGTTATGGCCCTCCAAATTTCTAGGGAAATGACAGCTTACAAGTGCCGATTCAGGAGGTTCAGGAGTGTATAGAATGGATCCTGTGCAAACTAGAGATACCAAACTTGCAGTGGATCTCCAGCTGACTCTCCTCTACCTGACAAAACCATATTTTAAAACCATTAAAATTAACTCCCCCAAACACATAATTAAAACAAAATTAAAATAATTCAAAAACATAAAAACAGCAATCAAAACATTTGGTCAGAAAGGAGGGACCGTTGAGGGAATGCCAAA
>NW_015172047.1:343946-351998 GCF_001447785.1 Gekko japonicus | reverse complement strand
CGCTGTTACCTTCCCACCGGAGTGGTACCTATTTATCTACTTGCAATTTCTTGCTTTCGAACTGCTAGGTTGGCAGGAGCTGGAACTAGAGATGGGAGCTCCCTCCTTCTTGTGGTACCCGGGTCTCGAACTGCTGAACTACCGACCTTCCACAGCCTGCAGTTCAGCGTCTTAACCACTTGAGCCACCGCAGCTTACAGGTGGTCATTTTGACAAGTGCCGATTCAGGAGGTTCAGGAGTGTATAGAATGGATCCTGTGCTAACTAGAGATACAAAACCTGCAGTGGATCTTCAGCCAACTCTCCTCTCTCTGACTTCCAAGTTTGGTGAGGATTAGATTTACGGGGTCTGAGTTACGCCCGCCCAAAGAAGATGCCCCCATCCTCCATTGTTTCCAATGTAGGGGAGAAAGCACAGACTGCCCAAAATTCGTCATGAACTTTAGTTCATGAGCTGGTTCATGCCCATCCCTAATCACAGTCATCCAAGACCTCAGCAGACATGTCAGTTTGCATTGCCAAGAGTCAAATGGTGTTGCACATTCCAACCCTTATAAAGCACGAATTAGTAGATATAAGCCAGTGGGTCAAACAGCATGCAAATCTCTTTCGGATAATGATGGAAGGAAGATGCTTTGGGAAGGTGGGGCGTTAGGATGACCTCGGTTGCCTGGCAATCAACAGGTAGGATTTTTTCCAGATACACTACGGTGGCATGCCATTGTCCTGCTGCTGTGGAGACCAATTTCCCATCAAGTTCCTCCATTCCAGGGAGTTAGAGAAGAGAGAAATCAGCTATGCATACTAATGGGAGCATCCTTGTTGCAATGAAGCCCGTCTGACACATACTTTTAAGAAGAGATGTGGGTTTTGAAAAGCTCTTGATGGCACTGTCTGTAATTAGAATGTAATTGGTGTAATTGAGAGCCCAAGGCCTTTTGTTAGGGCTCATCTGCATATTTTTAACATTACATCAAATCTTTGTTGTGTCTCCCCCCCCCTCTCCAATGTCCCTATTTGTGCATTTTCTAGCAACTGTTGCTGCTGGCTAGAGATAAATTCGAGTTAATCACTCCTGTCTTTGTGGTTTGCTCTACGCTATGTAAGAAAGAGCACCGGGTGCCAGGGGTGAGCTGGCGCTGGGAAGAGGAGATACTGGGAAAGGACAGAGTGAACAAATTGGTATCAAATTGGAGTTGCCTTTTCTACTGAACTAGCCATTATAATCACAGCTGTGGCATTAACTCTTTTTTTCTGAAGTAGCAAATAGTTTCCAATACCTGATCCAGTTATTTTTAGAATGTTGTCTTTATTCCTGAAATAGTTCCCATCTTTGGGGAGTTCTGGAGCCTTGGGCTCCAGCACAGAAAGAACTTTCCCCTCAACTTTCTCCCCAGGGCTGCATTTCCCCAATCCTGGCTCTTGTTTTCTGTCTCTGTTCAGAGTGGCAGTGGGAGAAAAATTACTGTTAGGTTGATGGCGTGATGTCATTGCTGGGGAAATCCCAGAAGTGACGTCACACCTCTCTAGGAATTGCTGGAAACCGTATGGCTTTACCATAGAGTTTTCAGTGATTCCTAGAGAGGCGTGATGTCACTTCCAGGTTCCCCTCAGAACTGATGTCACACTATTGTTGATGGTGCCCCCTCATGTTTCTGCCCCTGCCCCTGATGCTGCCAGTCATCAGGCCAGCAACACTGCTCTCCCATAATACTAGAACTTGGGGGTCCCATAATAAAGTTGATGGGTGGTAGATTCAGGACCAACGAAAGTGCTTCTTCACACCTCATGTAATTAACTATAACCCTTACCCTCTGTGTGCAAAAGAGGGGATAGATTATTAGCATGTCTTGCATGGTAAGTTAGATGTGGCCCAGGTTATCTGTACAAAAACTTGGAAGTGCTGAGGATCCTGAAAGAGGTGACCTGGGAGCAGATGTATTAGAACAAATGGGTGCATTTCAGTGGAGATATCCTTGATCAGGGCTTCTTCCTTTGCGTTGGGCTTGGACACAGCAGACTTTCCTGTGGATCATGCCTAGTAGTTTAGGAAAGCCAAGGCTATTTTTGATTCCGAGTGTCATTCTGTGTTCCTTTGACTGTCTGGTCTATTGTGCTCCAATCTTGGTCTCCACAATTTCAATGGATCCGTTTCCTCTATCTCTGCAAGCCTTTCGATCAGTCACGCGAAATTATTCAAGTGCTGGAGAAAAGCCCAATCATCCCTTTCTTTAAATCTGTCAGGGATTTAAGGGCGAAAAATATTATTTGTACTCCCTATTTTTGAATAATAGCTTTTGATGTGTAATAATATATTATGAAAATTGTGATAGCCAATATTACATTTATCCCAACGATATAATCAGTGTTTAGCGTCTCTGCTGATTTAGTCAATTAAGTCTAACCTCATGTCTTCAGTCTCATCTACGGGTTTTTTAAATGGAGCAATTTTAATGAAAACTCATCTACCTGTTCATTTATATAACCATTTCCCCCTTCTTGCTGTACGGCTCTATTGTGTACATCGATATAAGTTGGAATTCTATTTCCCCTCCCCTCCCCACCTTCACATTCCTTTTTTTAACATGGAAATGAGCAACAGAGAGATGGCTGAAATGACTGACATTAGGAAGGTGGCATTTCTGAATGTACCAAATGTTTTGATTTTTTTTTCTCAAAAGAGGGATGACGTCCCTATTGAGGCCTCGGAGTCTAAAACTGTCTCCATCCCCAGCCCGAATTTTACTCTGCAATTACCCGCAGGAGCAAATGATGGTGTTCAGGCCTCCTAACCCCGGCTTGAAGCTGCAATCAGACGGTTGGGTAAATGCCGCTTTTTGTCCCCCAAACTAATTGTAGGATCACCAAAGTAGACGTTGCTGCAAATTCATATCTATAATACGCTGCTGACATTCAGAGCGGAGCGCGCACCAAATGCTGCCCTTTTATTCCCTCGGCTCATTGACTGTGTGTGCTGACCGTCATGGCCATTTGGACCCACTCTGGTCATTCAGACTTTTGCCCTTGAGATGCGGCAGGTCCATAACTGAGCTGGCGGTACTTTGTGGATCTTGGATCTGTAAGTTCAAAGCTATTCCATGTAGGGCTTCTGGGCATGCAGAACTCTGTAGCCCATGTTCTGAAGATGACAGGTCACTAGAAGCATGTGATATTACTACCCTGGCATCCTCTTGCCTTTGGGGCGCAATTCAAGATGCTGATGGGAACATCTCACATCTATTAGAACCTGAGCCCAGCATCTGTTCTAACATTTAGGATCTCCTGGGATCACTTCTAACTGCATTATTTAAACAACAAATGAGGAGCACTGAGGCATGCAGAGAAACACTCTCCGGGGGGATTCTTATCTTTGGAATTTCCTTCCCCATGATTCTCGACATTTTTCTTGAAGCAGTGCAGGATTATACAAAACACGCCAAGCGGTGGCTGGAAATGAGAGCCGGGTGGTGGGGGTGGTGAATGCCCTGGAACGATGTTGGTGGCGATGTGTTGATGCTCCTTCTGGCACGACTGGAAATGAATCCAGTAAGTCACCAGCAAGTCACCAGCAATGCTGTAGCGTTTGGCCAAAACTCTATAGTTTAACCAGAGGGTTTTTAGGTGAATGCTAGAGTGTCCCCAGAAACACGCTGACATCCTTCTGGTCACACGAGAAGTGTTAGCAGCATGTCAAGATGCTGCCATTGCCCCCCCCCCAACATTTCCCTCTCCTTTTTCTCCTGCCACCCAGCTGAATGGGAAGGGGTTGCTAGGGGTGGGAGTAGGGTTGACAACCTCCAGGTGGGGCCTGGAGATCATCTGGGATTCCAGCTGATCCCAATTCCAGACAAAATGAGGCCTGCCTCTAGAGGTGTCACCAAATTTAGCTGATTTTTTAAAAAAGAACTTTAAAAACAGCCAGTTTGGTGTCGTGGTTAAGTGTGCGGACTCTAATCGAGGAGAACTGGTGTTTGATTCCCCACTCCTCCCACTTGCAGCTGCTGGATGACCTTGGGCAAGCCATAATTCTGTCAGGGCTGTTCTCTCAGGGGCAGTTCTGTCAAGAGCTCTCTCAGCCCCACCTGCCTCACAGGGTGTCTGTTGTGGGGAGGGGAAGGGAAAGGAGTTTGTCAGCCGCTCTGAGACACCTTTGGGTCGTGAAGGGTGGGGTATAAATCCAATCTCCTCCTCCTCCTCCTCTTATCATGAGCACACATGAAGCTGCCTTGTGCTAAATTAGACCATCAAGGCAATCAGTATTGTCTACTCACACTGATAGCAGGTGTCATGCTTAAATCATCATGTGGGGGGAGGAATCTTCCTCTAGCTGTCCTGACTGTAACCACGGTAGGAGGGCATAAGAACATAAGAACATAAGAGATGCCAATGTTGGATCAGGCCAAGGCCCATCCAGTCCAACACTCTGTATCACACAGTGGCCAGAAATAAGTTGAACAGAATTAATTATTTATTTAAGGAAGCCAATGAACGTTTGTCCCCTTGAAAACAATTGTCTGAATTCAGTCAGTGTCTTAAGATTGATAGCAGCCGTACATGGACATTTGGGCTTGAGGAGAGGGTTCTAGAAGCTTCTGTTGGTTGTGGGTTAATCATGGACTTTTCTATTAACTGTGTTGTCGTCTCATTCAGAAAGGTGGCACTCCCTCTTAGTGAGAAGAGAATTAGGGTGGCTGTACATGGACACCATGTTTCGAGGCTTTCTTTACCCCCCACCCCAAAAAACTAGCCTCTGTTTTCAAGCCAAATCAGCGTATACTTTTCTGAGATTGTGCCTCAAGAAAACAACAACCAAAAAGAAGCTAAAGTTTTCTAGCACCATAAAATATTGATAGAGAAGGCTAAGATGACTGCCTTAGTGCTTCTTTGTGGTCTGGAGAAGATCCAAGAACTCTTCCTTGGTTGCTTTGCTTAGGACGGAATCTGCAAGACTGTCTGTAGAACTTTGACAATGCTGTCGTGCTATTGGGATGTGGAATGGGATGATATACTCTGGTCTTGTATGAACTTGAAAGCTAAGCAGGGTTGGTACTTGGATGAGGGACCACCAAGGAAGGCTCTGCAGAGGAAGGCGATGGCCAACCACCTCTGCTTCTCCCTTGCCTTTAAAGCTCCATAATTCAGTTGCGACTTGGTTACACGCAGGGGTCATTTCCTGCAGGAGCGCACAGGAGTGGAGCTCCAGCAGTAAAGAGCCCAGGGAGCGGGCACATACAACAAGCCCCGCCCCCTGCTCCCAGCAGCCCCGGGCCACAAGAAGCAGCCAGGTAAGTTGCAGAGTCGTCCCCCCCCAAGATAGCAATCCAAAACAGTCCAGTGGTACCTTTAAGGCTAAGCTTTATTCAGGTACAAGCTCTCCCTCCCCTGTGAGGGTTGCGCGTCCCCCTCCATAGGTAGCAATCCAAAAGAGTCCAGTGGAGCCTGAGTGGTGGGTGTTGCCATCTGACACACTTCTGGTGGTATCAGGGGGTGTGGCATATGCAAACACGTTATGCTAATGCGTTATGCTAATGAGCTCCTGCACCTCTTTTTCTACGACATGACCCCTGGTTACACGTACGTATGTACTGTCCTATTGCCAGGTGTGGATGGATTTATTCACTATAGATCTTAGCCTCTTTTTATCTGTGTAAAAATTGGACAGGTCCCTATAGCTGGCATTTCATGAACACACAAACTGGTCGTATATGTATGGAGACAAACTATGGATCAATAAAGGTAAGTATTTTGTGCTGCCAACCTCCAGTTGGGGCCTGAAGTTCTCCGGCAATTATAATGAATCTCCAGACTACAAAGCTTTGTTCCTCTGGAGAAAATGCCACCTTTGGAGAGTGGACTGTATGGGATCGCATCCCTGCTAAACTCATTCCTGGCTGCACATATGGAGAACCTGGCAGCCTCTGGGGGCAATAAGGTGCCCAGGCTGCTGGAAGACAGAACTGGAAGCTTTATCCTGGACAGTGGCACTGGACTGGGCTCTCCAAGGTCACTTGGGCAAAGTGGGCAAAGCCTGCTCTGAGTGGGGAGATTTTTGGAGATTTGGGGGTGGAGCCTGGGGAGGGTCCGCATGGTCAAAGCAATGGTATTCCCAGTAGTCATGTATGGCTGCGAGAGTTGGACTATAAGGAAGGCCGAGCGCCGAAGAATAGATTCGTGTGAACTATGGTGCTGGAGAAGACTCTTGAGAGTCCCTTGGACTGCAAGAAGGTCAAATCAGTCCATCCTAAAAGAAATAAACCCTGACTGTTCCCTGGAAGGCCAGATAATGAAACTGAAGCTCAAATACTTTGGCCACCAAAGGAGAAGGGAGCACTCACTGGAGAAGACCCTGATGCTGGGAAAGATTGAAGGTCAAAGAAGACGGGGACGGCAAAGGAGGAGATGGTTAGACACTGTCATAGATGCAACGGACATGAAGTTGAGAAAACGTCAGAGGACGGCGGAAGACCGGATGTCCTGGCGTGATCTGGTCCATGGGGTCGTGAAGAGTCGGACTCAACTGTGCGACTGAACAACAACAACAGCAACCTGGGGAGGGCAGGGTTCGGGGACAGGAGGAGCCTCAGCAGGATATAATGCCTTAGAGTTCTCCCTCTGAAACAGCCATTTCCTCCTTGGGAACCATAGTCTCAAGAGCAGTTATAATTCCAGGTGATCTCCAGACCCCACCTGGAAGTTGGCAACTATGATGGCTGTTGTGTCCGCTGACCCTCACCAGAGGCCAGCGAACACTCCAGAGCTTGAATCTGGAGTAACAATGGGGACTAGGCTCCTGGTCTCTCCACTGGGGGACCAATGGGACCGTGGCGTGTGATTTAAACCCACCAACGGGACCTAGGGGTGTGTCTCCAGGTATGTATATAGTTGGCCAGCCGGCCGTTCGTTTTTGTCTTTGTTGTGTACCAGTAAACCAAGCTGATCACTACATCAGTCTCCATGGTTTCTTCATGCGTTTAACCCACTACACATCAATGGCCTCACCCAGGGTCCACCCAAATTTCCATTCTCTGTTTCAGAATCCTGATGGAACCGTTCCTGACACCTCCCCCCTCCCAGGACATGAAAAGCCTGGCTGGATCCAACCAACTGTCTATCAAATTGAGTATCCCCTGTGCTGTTTTCCACAACAGTCATCCAGGTGGCTCAGAAGACTTATTTGGATAGGCATTGAAACCAATAGCTCCCCTTATTGCTCCCACCAGCTATTGGTGTTCAGAAAGATTTTTTGTGTATGCTGTCAAGTCACAGCTGACTCATGGCAACCCCCGTAGGGTTTTCAAGGCAAGAGACGTTCACAGGTGTTTTGCCCTTGCCTGCCTGTGAGTAGCGACCCTGGACTTCCTTGGAGGTCTGGCATCCAAATACTAACCAGGGCAGACCCTGCTTAGCTTCTGAGATCTGGTGAGACATTGCCAGCCTGGGGCATCCATGTAAGGGAAGCAGGGCTTTTTTTGTAGAAAAAGCCCAGCAGGAACTCATTAGCATATTAGACCACACCCAAAATTGGAAACATAGCATATTAGGCCACACCCCTGACAGCACAGCTCATTAGCATATTAGGCCACACCCCACATGTTACCAGAAGTGTGGTCATCCAACCACACCCACCTTTTGCTTCTTATTCTGTTTACTTTGTTGTCAAAACCCTGGGCTTTTTTTGTAGCAGGAACTTCTTTGCATGTTAGGCCACACACCCCTAATGTAGCCAATCCTAATGAGTTCCTGCTGTTGGGTGTGGCCTATTATGCTAATGAGTTCCTGCTGGGCGTGGCCAACTCAGGAGCCAGACGGAACTCTGTTCCTGTGCGTTCCTGCCCCAAAATAGCCCTACAGGGAAGTATCAAATCACAGTTGGCAACCCCGTAGAGTTTTCAGGGCAAGAGATAGGGTTGCCAACCCCCCCTGGTTTGCCAGGGGTCCCCCACTGCCAGACAGATGGCCGGTGGGGGAAGCCCCGCCCCCAACACCCACAGGCACCCCTCTCTCTTTTCTCTTGAGAGAGAGGGGTGGCTGCCTTTAAGTGCATGGAACCCG
>NW_015172047.1:340160-343816 GCF_001447785.1 Gekko japonicus | reverse complement strand
GCACGCAGGCGGGCGGGGGTGGGCGGCGGACGTCCCCAATGTGATGCCATCCCGTCGGGGATGCCCCGCCCCCTCCAGGAACGCCCCCAAAGTCCCCCACTGGGGGTGGAAGATGGACTTGGCAACCCCAGCAAGAGACCTTCAGAGGTGGTTTGCCGTTGCCTGCCTCCAAGCCATGGCCCTGGTATTGCTTGGAGGTCTCCCATCCAAATACTTGCCAGGGCTGACCCTGCTTAGCTTCCAAGATCTGACAAGATCGGGCTAGCCTGGGCTGTCCAGGTCAGAGCATTCAGGCAGATGCTGCCCTTGAATTCCATTGCTGGGCCAATCTTCATGCGCATTTGTGCAATCCCGTTGTAAAGCCATCTAAACTAGCCATGCTCAGCACATCTGATAGCAGTGAGTTCCACAAGTCAAATGGTACATTGTGTGAAGAAGCGTGGTTCCCCCCCCCCCATTTTTTGCACATCAGCTTCTTGGGGGTGCCCCCAACACCTGCAAGACAGGGAGACCCATTGCTGAGAATGTGATTCTCTTTTAGCTTCCAGGCCCAAACATTTCTCTTTACCCTTGGGTTGCCAGCTTTGGGTTGGGAAATCCTTGCAGATTTTGGGAGTGAAGTCTCGAACAGGGCTCGGGGAGGGGAGGGACTTAAATGGGTTATAAGGCCACAGAGTCCACCTTCCAAAGTGGCCATTTTCTCCAGGGAAACTGATCTCTCTCACCTGGAGATCAGTTCAATGTTTCCTCTAAGCTGTGGAGTCCTGTGAGCAAAAATTCTACTTTGTGAGCTACAGGCATTAAAGTTGTGAGAGATTTGGCTACTGCATAAATTAGTTTGCTCTGGAGCCATCCTTCCTAAGACAAAAACCTGTGAGCTGGAGGCTAAAAAACTGTGAGCTAGCTCACACTAACTCAGCTTAGAGGGAACACTGGTGGTGATCCTAGGAGATCTCCAGCCAGCACCTGGAGGCTGGCGACCCTACTTTACCCTGGCTTTTAACTCAGCGGCTGCATCTTTCAAAACTGTTTCTATGGTCTTCTTCTAGCCTGAAGATTATGGCAAGAAATGCATTTTAGGTTGCTGGGCAGAGTTACCACCCATTGTCCCCCCCCCTTTTTGGGTGTCCATCCTCTTTTGGGCTTTTTAAAAGTTGTCCCCCCCTTTTGGGGTGTCCGTCCTCTTTTGGGCTTTTAAAAAAAAACAGATGAAAATGTCCTCTTTTTGGCTTGGACCGTTACGAATAAACCTAGTTAGCAGCAGTTATCACAGCTTAAATCGTAGGGGCATTTAAAATGAGATTTGTCATCGTGATGACTTGTTTGAATTAGTCAGCTGGGAAACGTGTCCTCCTTTTTGCTTTTCAAAATATTTTCACCCTACTAATGGGTACCTGTTTTTTTTTTTTTAATCATCTTTTTATTGCACTCTTTATCTGTGGGAGTGGTTTTGAGTAGGCCTCTGGAGAGGCAGCATATAAAACCTCTAAGCTGATTATTTCTGTCCCAGAATGTCCAGGCTGAGGGGTTCTTTCGCTTTTAAAAAGGCTGCTGATTAGGGTTCCCAACCTCCAGGTGACACCTGAGGATCCCCCACTACTACAGTTGGTCTCCAGACAACCAAGATGGGTTCCCCTGGAGAAAATGGCTGCTTTGGAGGGTGGACTCTATGGTGTTATACCCTGCTGAAGTCCCTCCTCTCCCCAAACCTCCCCAGGCTCCGCCCCCAAATCTCCAGGTCGTTCTCAACCTGGAGCTGGCAACCTCACTGCCGATTCTCGTTTCCTGTCACTTTGGCTCCTTTTCCTTTTCTGCCACTGTAGGCTGAAGAAAGCCTGTTGATATTTAGGAGCAAAAATATTGGTACCCGCCACTTGCCTTCTCCCATGCAATATTCGTTGGGCTGTCAGTCTGGCAAGTGCGTTGTGTGCTTGTCAATACCAAGATTTCTCCCTTTTCTGTTCCACTGCCTGTGGGGAGGTAAAGATGGCATGTAGGAGCTGAAGGGGGAAAAAAACACACCAGCGTTTCTACTTCTAATAATAAAACACTTGGAGACAGAGAAACCGCGATCTTTAATGTTGAATTTGTAGAGGTTATTGTTAAAAATAGTCGGCTGTCAGTCTGGTTTAAGCCGTGGAAGCGGGCTGTGGCGACAGAAACGGAACGTGTGTGTGCGTGTTTGATATATCAAACCACCTAAGCTCTGGAAATATAGTAGATTGAGTCTTTGAAAGAAGGAGGGCTTAAGTACATTATTTGCAGTGCAGGGATCTTCAGGGGGCCGGAAAGCAGAGAACAAAATCTGAAAGCATTTAAATACTTCGCCTTTAAAAGAATCAGGGAGAGAGCGAAGTTGCCCGCACAATGCACATTCAGCCCAGAGAATGGCTTGAAAGTGACGTTTAAGTTCTTTTCTTTTTCTTGTTCCCTTGAAAACGGGGGGGAAAAAAGAGAGGTAGGGAATCTCTCATCAAAAATAGAAACTAATAATGTGGTATTGAACCATTCCTTTGACAGCTAATCCTTCAAACATGATTCTGCTTGGAGAAGAGATTTTATTTATATCACATATGTTTTATATATATAAAAAAACATATATATACATATATATCCCCCCCATATACACACACACACGTGTGTGTGTGTGTGTGTATGTAACAAATGTGGAAGTTAGAGAATCTTTGCTCCCCATCTCATGGGAGGCAAGAGGATATTTGCTCAATTTGTAAATCTAAAAAGCACATAGCTTTTCATCCGTTGCTAATTTGAAGATTTAATTTTCTTAAGTCACAGGCCAAGGGAAGATGAAAAATACCCACTTCTCTTGGGCATTTCAGCAAAGAATTATGAGTATATGAAATTCCCACAGAGTTCATTCTGCTCTAGTGTGTTGCGGGGAAGAAATATGGAAAAAAAACCACCAGGGAAGAGAGAGACTTGGCTGTTCCTCTGATCTCGCTGAGGTTGGACTCTAGGAAAGTGTTTTTGGAACAAGAGCCAGGGTAGGAATTGGTGGAGAAGAGTGTGGGGGGGGGGAGGGCAGGGGGGGTTCCATGCCATACTTCCTTGCCTGGTTTTGACTTCTGTTGTGCATGGGTATTTGTCTGATAAGAGCCTCTGGGATTAGGGTTGCCAACTCCAGGTGGGAAGATTCCAGGTGACTTGGGGGCAGAGCTTGAGTAGGGTGGAGTTTGAGAAAGGGAGGGGCCCCAGTAGGTTGGGCTGCCAGCTCTGGGTTGGAAAATACCTGTAGATTTTGGCAATAAAGTCTAGGGAAGGTGGGGTTTGGGGAGGGGAGGGTATATTGCCATAGAGTCCACCAACCAAAGCAGCCAGTTTTCCCAGGGGAACAGAACTTGGTCATCTGGAGATCATTCGTAACAGCAGGGAATCTCCAGGGGCCACCTGGAGGTTAGCAACCCCACCAATAGGGCTCCATGCCATAAAGTCACCCTCCAGAGCAGCCATTTTCTCCATGGGAATTGATCTTTGTAGTCCGGAGATGAACTGTATTCCTGAGTGAGCTCCAGGCCCCAACTGGAAGTTGGCAACCCTCTCTGGGATTCAGTGGGACTAAGCATCCAAGCCAACTGACCTGTAAACTCATAGATATCAGAGAATCATAGAATGTTAGAGTTGGAAGGGACCTCGCA
>NW_015172047.1:336094-339447 GCF_001447785.1 Gekko japonicus | reverse complement strand
GTCTTCTTTAGAATTAGCAATCCCACCCAGCTTTGTGTCATCTGCAAATTTGATAAGCATCCCCTCTATGTGTTCCTCCAGGTCATTTATAAAAACATTGAACAACACCGGGCCCAGGGCCGAGCCCTGCGGCACTCCACTTGAGACTTCCCTCCACATAGACGTTAGTTCATGTAAAGGTACTAACTGCAGTCCCCTCTCCCAAATATAAGCAAAACCAGGGCTCTTTTTGTAGAAAAAGCCCAGCAGGAACTCATTAGCATATTGGGCCACACCCCTGACAGCACAGCTCATTAGCACATTAGGCCGCACCCCCATGTTACCAGAAGTGTGGTCATCCAGCCACACCCACCTTTTGCTTGTTATTCTGTTTACCTTGTTTGTTGTCAAACCAGGGCTTTTTTTGTAGCAGGAACTCCTTTGCATGTTAGGCCACACACCCCTAATGTAGCCAATCCTAATGAGTTCCTGCTGTTGGGTGTGGCCTATTATGCTAATGAGTTCCTGCTGGGCGTGGCCAACTCGGGAGCTAGCCGGAACTCCGTTCCTGTGCGTTCCTGCCCAAAAATAGCCCTGGTTGTGGCCTATTATGCTAATGAATTCCTGGTGGGCGTGGCCAACTTGGGAGCCAGCCGGAACTTTGTTCCTGTGCGTTCCTGCCCAAAAATTGCCCTGAGCAAAACTATGGAGCTTGCAGGACTTGCTAGAGAACTTCTACCACCATCTCCACGTCCCCCCCAAATAATTCAAGCTCTGGAAAGCGCCACCTCATTCTGCCTGTTCCAAAGGCCTGCTCAGCCTTCGTCTGTCCGGATCGGACTAAACAAAGCTCTGGCTGGGGACTCTCCCTGGCCCCATCCCTCTCGGAGATGGCAGCCCCAGCCGCCCTCTCCATCTTTTCCTGCCTGCTACCCTTCTTTTTAATGACCCTCTTCCACAGCACAAATGAGGCAGCGCCGGCCCAACCCTCCCTCTTGCTTGCAAACAAATTAGCACGCCATTAGCTTAATGAGGACTCTCCCAGCCTCCGCCCCCCACCCGACAGGATGTTTGACACTTTCTAAGCAGTTGGAGGGGTGGGCAGGGCAAAGGCTGGCCATGACACCGAGGCGGATCACCGCCCGAGAGACACTGTGGCTGGGAAAATGTGTGCATACACAGCTTCCCTTGGCAACTGGCTTCCTTTTTCAGGGACCATAACGGGCAGCTTTGGCTGGTCCCAGTGAAAACTTTCCACTAGATTATTTTTCACACATCCCTTTACCTAGGGTTGCCACCCTCTAGGTCAGGGGTGTCAAACATGCGGCCCGGGGAACAGATCAGGTCTCCGGAGGGCTTCTATCACCCGCAGTGGAACTGGCTGTCTTCTGTTTCTTCTTCCTGTTCTGCTGCTGCTGCATCATCGTAGGTTTGCAGCTTACAGATATACACCTGAATAGCATACTCAAGATTGCAACAGCACAGACATTTTGATGCAATAATTCAGAGAAAGAAGTGTTAGTGATCAGACACTGCTAAATAAACAAAATATTGCAAGAGGGCTAATGTTTTAAGCATGCTTTTATTTTAAGTAAAAATAAAACCCTTTGTCCTTGTGTCCTTTATAAAGTTTATATCTCCGCTCCCTGGCATTACATTTTGTGACACACATGGCCCGGCCCAACAAAGTCTCATTTGTGTCAGATCCAGCCCTCATAACAAATGAGTTCGACACCCCTGCTCTAGGTGGCACCCGGAGATCTCCCATTACTACAGCCAAGAGCAGTTCCCCTGGGGGAAATGGCTGCTTTGGAGGGTGGACTCTGTGGCATTATACACTGCTGAGCTCCCTCCTGACCTCACACCCTTCCCTCCCCAGGCTCTACCTCCAAAATCTCCAGGTATTCCCCAACCCAGAGCTGGCAACCCGACCTTTACGACAGAGGCCCTCTTCAGCTGGTACAGTCAGCTCTTGGCAGGAGGCCAGACAGGATCTTTGAACTTGGGTAGGGTTGACAATGCCATCTTGGGAAACCCCCGGAGAACTGGGGATGGTGCCTGTGGGAGTTGGGATCTGGGCAGGGATTTTGCCACACAGTCCATCCTTAGGGTTGCTAACCTCCAGGCGGTCCCCGGGGGATCTCCCGCTATTAGAACTGATCTCCAGATGACCAAGATCAGTTCCTCTGGAGAAAAGGGCTGCTTTGCAGGGTGGGCTCTATGGCATCATACCCTGCTGAGGTCCCTCCCCTCCCCAAACCCTGCCCCCCCCTCAAGCTCTACTTCCTCAAATCTCCAGGTGTTTCCCGATCCAGAACTGGCAACCCTATCCATTTTCCAAACTAGCCATTTCCTCCACAGCACCTGGAGTTCAGTTGTAATTCCAGAAGAACCTGAGGCCCCACCTGGCATTTGGCAATCGTAGCTTGGGTCCCCAGAAGGCCCCCTCACCACTGTTCCCCTCAGGGCTTGTCCACATCCATTGAGGGGCGTCCTGGCATCTACCCACTTCTAGGGTTGCCAGCCCCCAGGTGGGGCCTGGGGATCTCCTGCTTTTACAACTGATCTCCAGCTGACAGAGACCAGCTCCCCTGGAGAAAATGGCTGCTTTGAAGGGTGGACTCTGTGGCATTGTACCATGCTGAGGCCCCTCTCCTCCCCAAACCCCACCCTCTCCTGGATCCACCCCCAAAGTCTCCAGGTATTTTCCAGATCAGACCTGGCAACCCTACAGTCACTTCTCTAGCTTCTTCCTTGCTACAATAGTTCCCTCACTAGCTAGCAGGCTCACCCAGCTGTGTCTTCCGGCTTGTCACCTCTGTGTTCCTCCTGTGCAAACTCTGCCTCCTTCCTCATCTCTTCAAAAACCTCTGGAGAGGCCAGGTCCCCTTTTCGCTCCAGCAGGGGGATTTGGGGGTGGTTCCAGGGTGGGCAGGGATGACTCGTAAAGTCCCCAGTGTGATGACATCACCTGGAAGTGATGTCATCGGATTGGGGGTGTCACATGGGGGCGCTCTGGTATTTGGGTGAAACTGTATGGGGTTTTTTGCCCTCAAATCATAGAGTTTGCCCAAATCCCAGAGCATCCCCGCACGGCGTCTCTGACAGGATGATATCAGTTCCGGGCAATGTCATCGAGTCAGGCACATCACACAGCGATGTTCCTGTTTAGAGGGGTGGGGCTTCCCCTGCCAGCCAGCTGGTCCATGGTGGGGAGAAGCCCCTGAAACTGGGGATCCCCCGCCTGGACCTGGAGGCTGGCAAGGCTAGCATGTTCTAATGCCATACAGTCAGGGCTGGCCCCAGCTTATTTTGCACCCTAGGCAAGGATCCCTTCTGGCAACCCCCCCCCGTGCACCCACCAATTTTTCCTT
>NW_015172047.1:331496-335803 GCF_001447785.1 Gekko japonicus | reverse complement strand
GGGGTTTAACCCGGCCGTGGAAATGCAATGGTGTGGGGGCTTTTGGGGGTGGGTGGGTGCAGTTCGGCACCCCTAAGGGCCGGCGCGCCCTAGGTGAACGCCTAGTTCGCCTAGTGAGCAAGCCGGCCCTGCATACAGTCCACCTTCCAAAGCAGGTATTTTCTCTGGGGGGACTGATCTCTGTCATCTGGAGATCAGTTGTAATTCTGGGAGATAGCCAGGCCCCACCTGGAATTGGCAACTCTAGGAGCCAGTTGCTGAAACGTCAGTTATTACCAGTGTTCCCTCTAAACTGAGTTAGTGTGAGCTAGCTCACAGTTTTTTAGCCTCCAGCTCACACATTTTTGTCTTATGAGCATGCATTTCAGTCCCTCCGCATGCAACGGGCGGAGTGCTGGAAGCAAGCTCCTTGCTGAGCAAATGTCCCAGCTTGAATGTCGACCTAAGTTGCTCATCGTCCACCCAGCGATTCGAAAACTTCGGCGAGTAGATAAAATGGGAACCACTCCTTAGAGAGGGTGGGCACACCAATCTCCCTTGTGGGAGAGTGTTAGCTGACGGTCGGGACATCCTGGTCGAGGTTCGGAAAAAGGCGGAAAAACTTCTCGGCTACAAAAATCCCTGCAGTGGATGTTTCCGGCCAGGCAGTGGCAGTGTGGCGATTTGACATATGGGTCCTGAAGCCTGGTCGACAAGCAGCCGTTTGGAAAGTGACTGAGCCAAGCCAGAAGATGTTTACACCGTGCAGTGACAGCATGTGCAATTAAATGAATATATGTTGTCTGTCTTCCCTAGCCCCTATGAACATTGTTAGTCCCCTGTCTAAAATGTGTAACCGTACATCGCTTTGAGCCCACTGGGGAAAGCGATTAATAAATTGAAAGTATTATTAGACTCTTCGCTCAGGAAGGAGGGCTCCAGAACAAACTAATTTATGCAGTGGCGAAATCACTCACTCACCACTTTAATGCCAGTAGCTCACAAAGTAGAATTTTCGCTCACAAGCCTCAACAGCTTGGAGAGGGAGCATTGGTTATTACTACTATTGTTGTTGCTGTTGTTCAACAATAATATTTTTATAGTCTGCCCTTTTTCACTGGGACCCAAAGCAGTTTACAAGTATACCTGAACAGTGCAATACTCTCTGTTTAAGGCAACAAGACAGTCACTGTCGGAAGAATAGAATCATTGAGCTGGAAGAGACCACAGAGGCCATCTAGTCTAACCCAGCTGCTTAATGTAGGGCCAGCCTAATGCATCCCTGACAAGTGTCTGTCCAGCTGCTTCTTGACGACTGTCAGGAAAGACTTTATTCCTAATGAAAGTCACTTCCTGAGCTGAACCATTGCACTACAACTCTCTCCTATCTACCAGAAGCCCTCCTGAACAATTCTGTTTGTCAGGACGTTAATGTGTCCCAGAATCCAGAAGCTATTCTGCATTTTTGTGTCACATGAGGTGGTGAACATAAATGATGGGATTCAGGGACAGACATTTACAGTATGATCCTAAGCATTGCAATGCTAAATCCATGTTAATCAGTGGGCACAGAAGGGCTTGACTCTGCTTAGGATGACCCTGTTGGTGTCTTTCTCTCCTGATGTGCTAGTGTCGCTGTCATGCTATAGTGATCTGAGCGTCTCCGGTGTGGTCCAAGGTATCTTGTGTTATCCTGGTAACGTGGGAAGAGGTTGCGTTGCCATGGCTTCACCTGGGTAGAAATAAGAAAGCGCTTTAGAGTAATCCTTGACTGCTAAACACAAATGTGTAGAACATCTGGAAATCTGAGTACTCAACCTAGCTTTCTGGCTTAGTCCCATTCTTCTTTGTCAGAAGAAGAGGAGGAGGAGGAGGAGGAGGAGGAGGAGGAGGTTATACCCTGCCCTTCTCTACCCAAACGAGTCTCAGAGCGGCCAACAATCTCCTTTCCCTGAGAGCTCTCTCATGAACTGCTCATGAGAGAACAGCTTTGAAACAACTTGTAACTGAACCAAGGTCACACCAGCAGCTGCATGTGGAGGAGTGGGGGATCAAACCCAGTTCTCCCAGATTAGAGTCCGCACTCCTAACCACTACACCAGACTGCCTCTCCTGGCCAAATTTGCATCCCCCAGGTGCTCAAAGTAGCACAGCTGGTGTTAGACCATTTGATTTTTGCAATCCACCCTGTGATGTGCTGAGAAAGTGAGTTGCCCAGTCTTCCGCCATGAGTTTCCTGGCCGAGCACAGGATTGCACTCAGCTCTTGCTGGTCCAAGTCCTGTGTCCTGTCTGCTACTGAAATGTTCATCCATGCTTTATAGATCAGGTGAGAGAGGACTGCAAGGATACAGGAGAGAAGGAACAGCTGCTCATTTAGAAAGGTAGTTTTGTTTCCCTCTGCCACAGATGGCTGGCGAGACCTTGGGAAAGTCATCTAACTGGCTGTGCATTCGAAGCTCCCCGCTTGGCTAAGGATTCCCCCGCGGGGGGACTCTATCAAGAAGCATCCCAACAATAGTGTAAGCCAATGATATGCCTTTGCACCTGCTTTGGATTCCCTCCTTCCCGCGCCGTCTCCAGTTGATTCCTCAAATTAAACTGCAGAGAGGAGTCAAGGAGCATTAGCTTCCTTGAAGTCTTTGTCAACAAACAAAGTTAAATTTGCAATTTCATGGTTTGCTTACAATGAGTTGGGTTTATAAAATGCAGGAGGCTGCGGTTGCTCTAGAGGAGGTGGACGGGGAGGAAGGAAGAGTGGGGAATTCCCTGCGAGTAGGCAGAGGCTCAGGTTGCAGCCGCCAATCTCTCTCACAGCAGCATCTGCTTGCTTGAAAATCCTTTACTGCGTCTCTGCACCCCGATGATGAGCTGATTTCTCCCGGGATGGAACAGGGATTAGAAGCGTTAAACTGTGGCTGGTGGAGTGGGTGACTGTAGATGACAGGAACCTGCAGACAGCCTAGGGGAGAGGCAAGCTATTAATTTCCTGGAGTTGGATCTAATTCAGTGGCTCAGATGGGAGTTTTAACTGCTTTGCTCCCTGGACAGAAGCAAAGGCTGGTTTCAGAAGCTTGGAGCCTGGCATCTCGGTGCAGGTTGCCAACTTCCAGGTGAGGCCTGGAATGCTCCCAGAATAACAATGGATCTTCAGGCTTCAGAGATTAGTTTCCTTGGAGAAAGGGCATGGACTCAATGGCATAATGGTTAGGTATTGAAATGCAAAAATAGCAGATTATGGCCATGGTCACACGATCATTTTGGTCCGGTTTCACCGCTGTTCCCTCTCGCATTTAAAATTGCTGGTCAGACGCGCACATCCATCTCACTCGCGCAATCCTCCTGGTTCCCTAGCGAGCTTTTCTACAAGTAAGGTAAAGGTAAAGGTTCCCTTGCTCGAAAGCCAGTCGAATCCGACTCTTGGGTTGCGGTGCTCATCTCCGTTTCAAAGCCGAAGAGCCAGCGCTGTCCGAAGACGTTTCCGTGGTCATGTGGCCGGCATGACTCAACACCAAGGTGCACGGAATGCTGTTACCTTCCCACCAAAGTGGTACCTATTTATCTACTTGCAATTTCTTGCTTTCGAACTGCTAGGTTGGCAGGAGCTGGAACTAGAGACGGGAGCTCACTCCGTCTTGCGGCACCCAGGTCTCGAACTGCTGAACTACTGACCTTCCACAGCCTGCAGTTCAGTGTCTTAACCACTTGAGCCACCGCAGTACTTTCCAGATATTTGCGCTTTGAATCCACGATTTTGCTGATCTGGACAGCCATCTCTCGCAGTGATTGCAATTAGGTCATCTGAACGTCCTTCTCACGATGTCCCGTCCCCCCCGAAGCTTTCGTCGTTGTGTGCATGAGCAATCCTGCGCTGAATAAATTCAATGTATAAACGTTCCAGTGCACATATATACTCCAGCACTTGGTTGTATGTTGCCGGTTAATTTTGTTCACTGTTTTTTGGGGGGGAACCTGCAAAACCAAGGGAGTATGGCGAGTCCCAGTGGGAGTGGTGATTTGGCCATGTGTATATGTGCATGTCCTTAAAGAGCGCCGAAGAATAGATTCTTTTGAACTATGGTGCTGGAGAAGACTCTTGAGAGTCCCTTGGACTGCAAGAAGATCAAATCAGTCAATCCTAAAAGAAATCAACCCTGACTGTTCCCTGGAAGGCCAGATAATGAAACTGAAGCTCAAATACTTTGGCCACCAAATGAGAAGGGAGCACTCACTGGAGAAGACCCTGATGCTGGGAAAGATTGAAGGTCAAAGAAGACGGAGATGGCAAAGGATGAGATGGTTAGACAATGTCATCGATGCAACGAACAT
>NW_015172047.1:328565-331175 GCF_001447785.1 Gekko japonicus | reverse complement strand
GAAGACAGGAGGGCCTTGCGGGAGCTGGTCCATGGGGTCGCGAAGAGTCGGACTCGACTGTGCGACTGAACAACAACAATATGTGCATGTGCAAAGCAAGATTTTTTAAAAAAACAAGCCACGCCGCCGCTTGGGTGATGCAAGCGGTTTAGGGAGGGATGTGTGATCACCCCAACCTGAAAAAAATATTCCCAATCAAATCTGTAGCTTGCCGTGTGACCACAGCCTTAGATTGAAGCAGCCAGACACAGGTGCATTTGTCTAGAAAAATAACTTCACTAAAAGATACTTTACTACAGAAGATAAAATGAATCATCCTCAATAGTTCTAAGCTACATGTTTCTTCTCTAAGAACTTGTGACTCGGAGAAAACTTCAAGGAGAAAAGCACAAAGAGCAATAAACTGAAACCCTATGCTCTCTCCCTTGGCTCATCCCCAAATGATTGTTTATCCGATTGGAGAATCCCAACACTAGCTAATTATGCATTCTATCACCTGGCTCTAGCGGGAAAAACTTGCAGACAATTCTATTGGATCTCTAGCTAGAAATCAGCATGCTTAACAAATAGGAAGTGCTTTCATGACCAACAGGAAGAGAACTCGCAAATATCCCAACAATTGCACCCCTGATGGGCTCCTCCCCTTTCCCAAATTCTGACCTCCCCAAGCTCAACCCCCAAATCACCAGAGGCTGGCAACTCTACGGCTGCTGGCATGCCTGTGGTGCACAGTTCAGCTGGCCATTTTCTAGCCAGTGCTCAGCTTAGTTGAGTCAATTCAATGCTGCAGCCGTTGACTTTCCAACAATGGGCCCCGGAGAATCAAGGAAGGGTCATCTTTCACGGCCCTGATGGGGCTTTCTGCTCCTGCACTATCCAGAAATAAGGGGGAAAGAGGAAGGGAGATCCTGAGAGCCTGCCTGCAATCTCAAAAAGGTTCTTGCCAGCTCCAGCTTGGGAAATTCCAAGAGATTTTGGGGTGCAGCTTGGGGAGGGGTGGGGTTTCTGGAGGGGAAGGACCTTGGCAGGGTACAATGCCACAGAGTCCACCCTCCAGAGCAGCCATTTCCTTGCGGGGTGCTGAGGCCCCACCTGGAGGTTGGAAGCCCGAGGCTAGAGACATTCGTAAAGGATAGGGCTGTCAAGGGCTGTCCATGCAAACACTGCGGCCAACCTGGCCTGCTCATTGCTTCTATGACTTCCTTGTGAACACCCAAAAGGTTGATCTGGAATGTAGCCATGCAGATCTCTACGGGGACCCCTCAGACGGCACATATCCATCTCTCGCAGCCCAAGGCTAGAGACATTCATAAAGCATAGGGCTGTCAAGGGCTGTCCATGCAAACACTGCGGCCAACTTGGCCTGCTCATTGCTTCTATGACTTCCTTGTGAACACCCAAAAGGTTGATCTAGAATGTAGCCATGCAGATCTCTACGGGGACCCCTCAGACGGCACATATCCATCTCTCGCACCCACCCACCCAGCGGTTCGAAAGCAGTAACAACAGCGAGTAGATAAATGGGTACCTGCCCTAGGTGGCAGGGGGGACCCTCCTCCATTGCGAGGTGTGGTGGGAACATCGGCGGTGGCAGAGTGACGAGCGGCGGCAGCGAGATCGGCGAGGCGAGCCCTGGTGGCCAGCAAGTGCAACATCGAGCGGTGGAATGGATGACGGCAGAGGCGGAGAGACGGCAGAGGCGCGGTGACGTGGAGGCGCAGGCGCGGCAGAGTCGAAATGGACATTAGCTGGAGCCGTGCTGACGCGAACCGTGCACCAGATTGGCCCGCCAAAGAAAGCCACCAACCCCGAAGACCGCCGGAAGAAGGAGCCGTGCCAGAGAACAGCAAGCCCCACCATCTGGGTGCCGGTAGGCAGCCCCACCCCTGTACCATGTGGCCGTAGATAGGGACAGTAGACTTAGACTTCTATGTAAACTGCCCAGAGACCCTCCAAATGTATAAATAAAGAAATAAAGAAATAAATATCCAACCTGTGCTGCGTGAGCTGCACTGGCTCCCGGTGGAGCACCGGATCTGGTTGACATGATGTCAAGGTTGACATCAACAAGGACCAGGGCATTCTCCCTGGCAGCCCTGTCCTATTGGAATCAGCTCTCTAGTGAGATCAGGGCCCTGCGGGACCTCCCACAGTTCCACAGGGCCGTGAAAACGGAGCTTTTTAGACAGGTATACCAATAGGAGCGGCATCTTACCAGCTGCGCCCTGTGCGAACTCAGACTCAGCGCGGTGTGGCCTAGTGCAGTGGCAGCGCTGAACGTGTCTCGAATTGCACTTTACTGTTTGTATCACCATCAATATTAACTGCACTTTACTGTTTGTAGCGCCATCGACTTTAATTAATGTATCTGTAATTTTATATGATGTATATTGTTTTATTAGTTTTATGGGAGCTGCCCTGAGCCCGCCTTGGCGGGGAGGGCGGGGTAAAAGTTTGGTGTAGTGGTTAAGTGCACGGACTCTAATCTGGGAGAACCGGGTTTGATTCCCCACTCCTCCACTTGCACCTGCTGATGTGACCTTGGGTCAGTCGCAAGCTCTGGCACAGCTGTCCTTGAAAAAAAGCAGTTTGTGTCAGAGTTCTCTCAGC
>NW_015172047.1:322680-328427 GCF_001447785.1 Gekko japonicus | reverse complement strand
CTCTTCTTCTTCTTCTTCTTCTTCTTCTTCTTCTTCTTCTTCTTCTTCTTCTTCTTCTTCTTCTTCTTCTTCTTCTTCTTCTTCTTCTTCAATCAATAAGATTCTGGTGTTGACTTTCAAGGCCCTTAGCGGTCAGGGACCCACATACCTTCGAGTCTGGCTCTCTCAATATGTCCCTCTCAATATGTTATGCTCCAGTGATAAGAATCTGTTTGTGGTTCCCAGCCGGAGAGAAGTCTGGCTGTCCTCAACTAAGGCCAGGACTTTTTCCACCCTGGCCCCGGCCTGGTGGAACTCTCTGCCTGAAAATATCCATGCCCTTCAGGACTTACTTCCTTTCCGCAGGGCCTGCAAGGCAGAGATGTTTCACCAGGCCTTCGGCTGAAGACAGCGACGGTTGTCACTCTCATACCCTCCTACCCAGCCCTCCACCCCCCCTTCACTCAAGGAGGGGGTGGGAACAGAATTTTTTCACCATCTTAAATTATGAAGTTGTACTGTTTGAAGAGGGGCCGCAGTGGCTCAGAGGTTAAGACACTGAGCTGCAGACCCGAAGGTCTGTCGTTCGGCAGTTCGAAACCTGAGTGCCGCATGATGGAATGAGCTCCCATCTCTGTCCCCAGCTCCTGCCAACCTAGCAGTTCGAAAGCAAGAAATTGCAAGTAGATAAATAGGTACCGCTTTGGTGGGAAGGTAACATCGTTCCGTGTGCCTCGGCATCTAGTCATGCCGGCCACATGACCACAGAGAAGTCTTCAGAGAATGCTGGCTCTTTGGCTTGGAAATGGAGAAGAGCACCACCCCCTAGAGTCAGATTTGACTGACTTTCGAGCGAGGGAAACCTTTACCTTTACCTTTACTGTTTGAAGTATATTGTTTTTAGTAGTTTTTAATGTTATTTAATGAAGTAACAGTCTGTTTGTTTGATGTAAGCTGCCCTGAGCCCTGTTTGGGGGAAGGGTGGCCTAGCAAGTTGAATTTAATAAATAAATAAATAAATATGCTGAGACCCGAAAGGCAGACCTTGTTCTCATTCTGGCTTATTTGAACATTTCAGGTTTTGCAGAAAGGAGCTGGTCGGCAATTGCCACCGAATTATACAAACAATGCCATTTCTAAATGTGATGGTAAGCTATCTGCTCTCAGTGTCTTTTCTCTGTCTCCCTTTGATTGAGTCTGTTGTCGGGGTTATCAGTCAAATCTTCCAGGGTCTGGGGATGTTTCTGAGTGCTGCGTGCCGGACTGGTTCAGCATATCTTGCCCCCTTTTTTGCTAGTCAGCAGGGCCGCTGGCATTGCTTTCCTCTCCCCCTTAGCAACCAGAGATTTCCATTTTGTTTCTCTGGCATCGTGACTCAGAAAACCACAGCCAGAATCAAACAGCAAACAGTGGCAGGACTGTTCTAAACAAATATTAATCAATTAATATTACATGCAGGGAGACTCGGAGGCGAGAGGGAAAGGAGGCTCGCCGGAGGGTACGAAACCATCTAATACGCCGCTTGTTTTGTTGTTGCAAATCCCTTCGAGGCACGAGCGATACCCAACGGCACGCTTCATCTGGAAATTTTTCGTATTGATAGGGAGAAATTTGCTTGGTGTATTTTGTTGATTTACTGGACTGCAAAATCGCTTAGAAGCTGTCATGTCTCCAGGTTACTTTTTCATTGACTAGAGAACCGGACCAGTGCAGTTATATCGAGTTGTTCAATGCAGACGTTTCCTTGCATTAAAACACTGCTGGCTGTTTTTGCAAATGTCCCTAGAGCAGAAGTCATATGAATGCATGAGGCTGTCTTCTACTGAATCAGACACTTAGTCCATCAAGGTCAGTATTATCTACTCTCCAGGGCCTCAGGTAGAAGTCTTTCACATCACCTGCTGCCTGGTCCTTAATCATAAAATCATAGAGTTGGAGGGGGCCATACAGATCATCTAGTCCAACCCACTGCCCAATGCAGGACCAGCCTAAAGCATCTCTGACAAATATTCGTCCAGCCTCTTCTTGAAAGCTGTCAGGACAAATATTTGCCTTCTAATTGGATGTGCCAGGGATTGAACCTGGGACCTTCTGCATGCCAAGCTGAGACTCTTACCACTGAGCCACATCCCCTGGTCCTGGTCCATCTTGAATCACACGCAGCTACTGTTAGCTTTGGATTGGGATAAGTAGGCAAAAGACTCCTCCAGAGGGCTCAAGTAGACTCCAAAGGAACATCAGAATTCAGATGGACATCCTATAGGGTTGCCAGCTTCAAGCTGGGAAATCCCTGGAGATTTGGGGTGGAGCCTAGGGAAGGTAGTGGGAGGGGTCTTCAGCAGGTATAACACCATAGAGTCCATCCTCCAGAGCAGCTGTTTTCTCCAAGGGAACTGATCACTGTCATCTGGAGATCAGCTACGATTCTGAGACATCTCCAGGTTTCACCTGGAGGCTGGCAAACCTAGATATGTGTCATCTGGGCCCATGGACCTCTGCTTTGCAGGTTTCCCTTGCTGGATCTGGCCCAGGCTCTGCTAGTAACTGCTGTGTCTTCTTCCCTTCTCCAGGCCAGGGTCCCAAGTGGATCTACCATGAGCTTCTAAAACAGATATATCTTCGCTGCATCTGGTGAAGCAGAACAGTGTCTGCAGAAGCTGATGGCACAATAAATTTGCCAGACCCAGTAGGGTTTTCTTTCAGATATTTGAAAGATCTGGATCCAGAGATATCCTTCCAGGTAGCTTACACACTCCTGGTGGTTTTTATCCCGCTGTTGCATTTAGTCAAACGGGGCATGCCAGTTTCTGAGTCATTATCCCTCCCCTGCTCTGTGATACCTGCAGACGGAGGTGAGATGCAGTCCAGTTCCTGGTAGATTTGACTAGTATAACAGCTCTCCCATCTGCTGTCAGTGAAATTAACATGAGAAGATGATGATGATGAAGAAGAAGAGATTGGATTTATACCCTGCCCTTCACTACCCAAAGGAGTCTCGTGCGATGTGGACTCTCCTCTTTAAATACTGTACAGCTCCAGAGATGAGCTAACATGAGTGTTTTGTTTTCATGTTAATTTTGTTGTAGTTGTTCAGTCGCACAGTCGAGTCCGACTCTTCACGACCCCATGGACCACATCACGCCAGTTCCTCCTGTCTTCCGTCGTGCTCTGGAGTTTGCTCAATTTCATGTCCGTTGCATCGATAACACTGTCTAACCATCTCATCCTTTGCCATCCCCTTCTTCTTTGACCTGCAATCTTTCCCAGCATCAGGGTCTTCTCCAGTGAGTGCTCCCTTCTCATTTGGTGGCCAAAGTATCTGAGCTTCAGCTTCAGTATCTAGCCTTCCAGGGAACAGTCAGGGTTGATTTCATGTTGATAATTTGGTGCGTTTATTTGCCGTTGTCACTGATGCTGCTTTTGCTTCTTTTTGTTATGCGACGTTAATACCCTTGATGCAGAAAAGAACGTTGAAAATGCATTGATTTTATTTTGCCATAAGGACACAGAAAATGGTGAAGGAAATAAAGACTGACAACATAGGTTTTAGTGGGTAGCCATACTGGAATGGTTTGATTCAAGTTCAGTAGCACCTTAGAAACCAACAAGATTTTTGGGGCATCAGCTTTCGAGAATCAAAGCTCCCTTTGTCCTAAAAGAGAGAAGCAGTCTCAATATGGGACATGGGATAGGGTTGCCATCTACCCAGTTCCAGTGGGGGATCTCCTGGTGACACTCCCCACCTCCCATCCTCACTCAATGGAGCGGCAGGATGGAAATGGGGGAGGGGTGGCATCAACTGAGGCCCACACATAATTTCCTGTTTTGGAACAGGAATTGACATTATGACTCACTAAGAAGAGAAGAAGAAGAAGAGATTGGATTTATACCCGGCCCTTCACTACCCAAAGGTATCTCAGAGCAGCTTACAAACTCCTTTCCCTTCCCCTCCCCACAACAGACACCCTGTGAGGTAGGCGGGGCTCAGAGAGCTCTTGACAGAAACTGTTCTTTTTCAAGAACAGCTCTTATCAGAGCTACGGCTTGCCCAAGGCCATCCAGCCAGGTGCAAGTGGAGGAGTGGGGAATCAAACCCGGTTCTCCCAGATTAGAGTCTGTGCACTTAACCACTACACCACACTGGCTCTGTGGTAAATTCCTAGAGCACAGTGACATCACTTCCTGTTTTTGGACTGGAAGTGGCATCAGAATGCTCAAGGAATTTCCACATCTCTGTGGTTTTCACCATAGGTATTTGAAAATTCCAAGAGTGTTGCTATGTCAGTTCCTTTTCCGAAACAGGAAGTGATATCCCAGTAGTTTTCCCCTCCCCATGCTCCTAGCAATTGCAACTTTAGCATGGGATCAGGATGTGTGGAATTGGGTGGTGCACAAGAAAACTTTCTGTTGCATCTTGGGACAAAAATTAAAATGTAGGGTGTGTAGTTAGGAGGAGGGGTCTCTGTCCATACCTACTGGCTTGGGTACTGCCAACGAGATACAATTCTGAGGTTCAGGGTGGGATTTGGTGCAGAATGTGGGAATGAGTTTAGAGTTAGAGATGTATGTCCTATGGGCCACTTCTTCTTGTTGTTTTTTAAGAAAAAACTTGTATACTATTGTGCAAAGAAAAATCATGGTATCCAAAAAGTTATTTCTTATAGGGCAAGGCATAGTTCTGGCACAAGAATGTTGGTGCAACTTCTTAAATTTAACAGTACAGTTAAAGAACGGTGTTTCCATGGGGGACATAATAGACAAACACTCATGACTGTACAAGAATCTGTGTAAGTGTATGCACGGGAACAGAACGAAGAAGAATCTGAAAGTAGATTTCCCCTGATGAAGCTGCACATGAAACGCGTAGGGGTGGTACGATTATTAAAGATTTGTATCCCTCTGCACCATTTATGAGAGAAGAGATTGGATTTATACCCTGCCCTTCACTCGGAGTCTCAGAGCGGCTTACAGTCTCCTTTCTCTTCCCCTCCCAACGACAGACACCCTTTGAGGTACGTGGGGCTGAGAGAGCTCTGAGAGAAACTGCTCTTGAGAGAACAGCTCTGACAGAACTATAGCTTGCCCAAGGTCATCCAGCAGCTGCAAGTGGAGGAGTGGAGAATCAAACAAAGTTCCCCCAGATTAGAGTCCGCGAGTTAACCACTACATCTTTCATCTTCTTGTACAAGGATCATGCCAGGTCCAGCACTTCATTCATTCATGGGGCACCGCTTAATCAGAGAGGAGAGCTACCGATACTGTGTCAGATACTTGCCCATAAAATGAACACATTCCTTTTGGTTTCCAGTTTGGCTTGGGAAATCCCCCCACCCCCAGCAAAAGTGGCAGAACGAGGCAGTGGGGAACTGGCAGCGAGTGGTGGGACATGCTGCGAGCTTGGCAGCACGCCGGCCCTGTTGACGCTGTGCCTATGAAACGGGGATATTTGAATGGCATCCCGACGACCGCAGAATTCATCCTTGCATAATCCTCGGTCGTTCTTCCCAGTCCAAACCATTGGTCGGCGGAATTGGCTGTACACCTGACAGCAGCTCCCCATTGGCCGGTGCGGTCCCTCCACCTTTTGGGCCACGCGTTGCCCTGCTGTAAGTTTTCTTGCTCTCCCCCCTTTATCACAGCGCCTCTTCTGTCTCTTCTGCAGGAGCAGTAGCAATGGAGACATCTGATCCAAAGACAGTGGCCCATTCCTTTGTCCAATTAGACCTCCGGATGACACTCGGCAACGAAGTGGCAGATGATTTTCTTTA
>NW_015172047.1:310445-322564 GCF_001447785.1 Gekko japonicus | reverse complement strand
ACTCTTTCCAACACCACATGTGGAAAAGTGATTACTGAGCAAGGCTTGATTAATTAGGTGTGAAAATCTTTACCACCTCTCTGGTAATAAACAATGCAGTTCGCCCAGCAGCCTGTTTCTCCCTCCACCGGGCTTTGCGGAATGGCCAATTTTCCACTTGTCTGATGTGCGGAGATCAGATTTGCGTTGATGGTCAAACTTTTATAGCGGCAGCAAGGCGGAGGGTTGAGGGACAGGAGAGAATGTCCTCGCCCTGGCACCCCCTGCTCTACTTGGCCCAGGCCATCTCAGCCTTTTCTGCTAATTGCCCCGCTCCGCCAGGTTGGAAATTGCAGGCGGGTAATGTGCAGGCTGTGAATTAATTTTGCACGCAGGTTTAAACGTGTTGCGACAACGTACGAGGGGAAATATTTATCGGTTCGTTCTGAATGAATGGACTGACTGAAGGAACCTGGGCTTGGCAAAAGGACAGCTGGCACGCTGCATACCACAGGGTAGTTATGCACACTCGTGCTTTCTCCTTGCGCCTTGGAGCCGTTTTTAGGGTCCCCATGAGCACTAGCTGCCTTGACCTGGATGGCCCAGACTAGCTTGATCTCATTGGATCTTGGAAACTAAGCAGGGTTGTCCCTGGTCAGTATTTGGATGGGAGACCTCCAAGGAATACCAGGGTTGTGACATGGAGGCAGGCAATATCAAGCCGCCTCTGAAATCTCTTGCCTGGAAAACTATGTGGTTGCCATAAGTCACCTGAGACTCTCCACTACCACCACGAGCATTAGCTAGGGTGGTGGGGCTCTCTGTCTTTGGATAGCTAAAAAGATGGCTGTTGTAGCCAGTGTTCCCTCGAAACTGAGTTAGTTGTGAGCTAGCTCACAGTTTTTTAGCCTCCGGCTCACACATTTTTGTCTTGGCTCAGGAAGGAGGGCTCCAGAGCAAACTGATTTATGCAGTAGCCAAATCGCTCGCTCACAACTTTAATACCAGTAGCTCACAAAGTAGAGTTTTTGCTCACAAGACTCCATAGCTTAGAGGGACCATTGGTTGTAGCTGATTGACAAAGAAGAGGGAGAGATGCAGCCAATGATCTTCATGCCTGAGCGGGCATCTGAACTCAGGTCCCCTCAGTCAATTGCACTAACCACTGGACCACATTGCTATAAGGGTCTGTGTAGCCCGGTGGGGGATCACTTTCCTCCCTTTTGCACTCAAGAAGTGCCAAGGGATCCAACGTCTTGTTGGCTTTATTATTCACTCAGGACCACGCAGGCGCTGCTCTGCCTCTCATTCAAGGCATGATTTAAAGGGGAAAAAGTTTCTTAAGAGGATTATCAGGTACCTGTTTGAATTAAGAAAGAAGAAGAAGGAGTCCGAGACTGTCAGGAAACGTTCGCTCATTTGAAAGGTCAACTAAATCAGATTTCTCCCTTTTAGTATGCTGAGTTTATTCCTTTAACGCTTCTCTCCTTAATTATATTCTTCTCTCAAAGTGTTATATTGCATAGCTTGCGAATAATTTGGCAGAATCAAGTGTAGCATGCAGGGGGGGAGATTAACACATCCCCCTCCCCTGCCTTGAAAACTCTCTCCATTTCGAAAGTATTTTATCACACGGTGAACATATTAGAAGGAGGGGCTGCAGTGGCTCAAAGGTAAAGACGCTGAGTTGTAGACTGGAAGGCCGGTAGTTTGGCAGTTCGAGACCCGAGTGTGCCGCGTGACGAAGTGAGTTCCCGTCTCTGGTCCCAGCTCCCGCCAACCTAGCAGTTCAAAAGCAAGAAATTGCAAGCAGATAAATAGGTACCGCTTTGGTGGGAAGGTAACAGCGTTCCGTGCGCCTTGGCGTTTAGTCATGCCGGCCACATGACCACGGAGAAGTCTTCGGACAGTGCTGACTCTTTGGCTTGGAAACGGAGATGAGCACTGCCCCTTAGAGTTCACCTGGCTTTCGAGCAAGGGAAACCTTTACCTCTACTGAATATAGTAGAAGCATCTGAAGCCACCTTATACAAAGTCAGACCCTTCATCTTCAGTGCTTTCAGCTTCGACAGGCAGTGGCTTTCTGGGGGACTCCAGCACAGAAAGGCCTTTGCCAGCACCTGCTACCTGCTCTCCGTTAACTAGAGGCACTGGGGATTAACCCCAGAACTCGCCATATGCAAAACAAGCACTTTGTCCACTGAGCGGCAGGTCCTCCTTGAGATAAGAGAGATGGCTGGATAAGTATGGCGTGGGGGCAGCTGCAGAAAGAGGGGCTTTTTGAAGGCAGGCAGATTAATTAACTGGGGACTGGTGCGGCATAGTGGCTAATGTGACAATACTGTGTCCACTTAATGAATGCAAGAACAAAGGGCACTGCCTTACACTGAATTGGTCCATCACAATCAGTACTGTCTACTCAGGCTGGCCGCAGAGCTCCAAGGGCCAGTGTGGTGTAGTGGTTAAGAGTGGAGGACTCTAATCTGGAGAACCGGGTTTGATTCCCCACTCCTCCTCCACATGGAGCCTGCTGGGTGACCTTGGGCCAGTCACGGTTCTCTCAGGCACACCCTCCTCACAAGGTGTCCGTTGTGGGGAGAGGAAGGGAAGGCGATTGTAAACCGCTTTGAGACTCCTTCGGGTAGGCAAAAGTGGGGTATGAAAACAACTCTTCTTTTCCTTCCTGCCTGATCCTAAGGTTGCCAACCACCAGGTGGGCCCTGGAGATCTCCAGGAATTGTAATTGATCTCCATGCTACATAAATCAGCTCTCCTGGAAGCAATGGCTGCTTTGGAGGGTGGATTTTATGGCATTATACCCTGTTGAGGTCCCTCCCCTCCCCAAACCCCACCCTCCCCAGGCTCTACTTCCAAATATCCTGGAATTTCCCAACCCAAAGCTGACAACTCTGCCTAATCCTTTTACCTAGACATGCTGGGGACTGAACCTGGGACCTTATGCATGCCAAGCAGATGCTCCATCACTGAGCCAACCCCCACCCCAACAGTCTGAGTAACCTAGGAATAGGCAAAACCCTTTGGAGTAAAGTAGAACTTCTGTCATCTGCCCTGTACTGTTAAAATAGAGTCATGGGATGAAAGAGATCTCTGGTATCCAGGGGGGGTTTTGTAGAAAAAGCCCAGCAGGAACTCATTAGCATATTAGGCCACACACCTGACAGCATTGGTGTACTGGCGGCTGGATCGACACGGCGTCCTCTGGGTCTTCTTTGGTTGCTGGCTCTGCACGGCGTCCTTCAAGGCCTCTGATGTTTCCACGGCAACTCAATAACATTATGGTCACTGTTCCCAAGTGCTGCAATCACTTTTGCGTCTCTCACCAGGTCTTGGGCGTTACTTAAGACCAAATCCAGGATCGCCTCTACCCTAGTAGGTTCTGTGACAATCTGCTCCATAGCACAGTCAGAGTGTCTAGAAACGGAATCTCTTTTTCCCGACTTGAACACATATTGACCAATGTGTCTTGTGTACATGGCAAGAGGGGAAGGTGAGACCACTGCACAGTCTGGATTATCCCTTCCAGATTTTCTTGAGGCAGAGATCAGACCTTTCTACTCACATTACTTATGTCAGGTGCTATGTGTTCAGAATGGGTAATAAATAATAATATTCGATATCACCTCTGTAATAGAGGGAGATGTTATCACGAACTGGCAACAGGGTCCCACAGTAAATATCTTCACTGAGGATGGAAATGGCTGTGAAAATAAATGCTGAAGTTTGGCCAGAGTACGCAAGCGGTGCCACTTGATTAAATTAATGTGCATCGATATTTTCTGGCCTCCTCCCTTTCTGGTCTTTGTGGGCTGTTCTTAAAATTGTCTTGTTGCAACAAAAATACAAAAGGGATCAATTTTTGTTCTGTTTTAATACTTGGCTGTGGCGGGGGAAGAAAAAAATATTACAGATTTGGTTTCTGGTTAATGTCCAGAGGAAGTGGCATTAAAAATCCGTTGCCCAACTAATTATGTTAAAATGTCAGGCACCTATTATTAAGAGAGAGGTTATGATTGAGTACAAATCAATATGTTTTTTCCCCCCGGGTCATAAAATTACTGTCATCTATGTTTCCTTTTGTGATTTACTTCTACCAGTATGGTTTTTGTGAGTGCCTTGATAGTTCTGCTGGCCATTAATTTTTGACAGCCATTGTTTTTGTTACTGTACTATGTTGATGCCGTTGAGCGCGCCTTCCTAAAACTAGCCAAACAGGAGAATTTTCTCCTCCAATCATTTTGTTTGGTGTACAAATGAGAATGCTAATGATATACCAAAACTGTTTTTGCAGAGAGCTACAGTTAGATAATTGTCTCCTTGCTCTCGGGAGAGAGATGAGTACCATGGTGCTGGTTGTGCGGGAGAAATACCATGTGACTTAGGTTGACCTATTGGAGCCTATCAGCTCAACTGCAGAAGTATCAAAGGATGCCAGACTGCCTGCTGATGGTTCTTCTGCCTGGAAAACAATGGCCATTTCCCTGCCCCCCTCAGCCACTTTTTGGGATTTAGTGATGTTACTAAGGAGCCACACTTGATTCACCAGCTCTGGGTTTGGAAATACCTGGAGATTTGGGGGGCAGAGCCCAAGCAGGGGCAGAGGTTTGTGGAGGGGAGGGACTTCAGTGGGGTATAATGCCACAGAGTCCACCTTCCAAAGTGGCCATCTTCCCCCCAGTGAAATGATCCCTGTCACCTGGAGATCATTTGCAATCCCAGGGGGTCTTCAGCCACCACCTGGAGGTTATAAAGAAGAGCAAGAGTCCAGTAGCACCTTAAAGACTAACAAAAATTGTGAGTCTTTTGCACTGGACATATGTCTCCTAATTTCAAGAATATCTCATGGCTTTGAGTATGGTCAGGGATGAGTTGTGCTTCAGGACTATCATAGACCAGTGAGAACAGAATGTTGGAACAGTGAAAGTTCCTCGTACCTGGAACTCAGAGGACATCATTGCAACAAATTGTTATTTTTTGGTAACCCTAGAGAGGCTGGAAGTTGATTGCAGACTTCTAGCTCTGCATTACAGGAAGTGGAACTACCTGGAGATTTCGGGGATGGGGGGGGGGGGAGCCTTGGGAGGGGGGGGTTGGGTGGAGGGACCTTAGCAGGGTATAATGCCATGGAGTCCACCCTCAAAAGCAGCCATTTTCTGCAGAGGGACTGACCTCTGTTGTCTAGAGATCACTTGTAATTCTGGGAGATCTCCAGGTGCCACCTGGAGGTTGGCAGCTCTAACAATAGGATCAGGACAGGGCCCCCCAAAAAACCCACCTCTTTTGAAAGTCAGGATTCTGTCAGGCATATTGGATGGACACAGGAAAGTAAGGTCAGAATGTGAATGTACAAAATGTGTTGTCAAAGGCTTTCATGGCCGGAGTTCATTCGTTGTTGTAGATTTTCTGAGCTGTATGGCCGTGGTCTTGGCATTGTAGGACCTGACGTTTTGCCAGCAGCTGTGACTGGCATCCTCAGAGGTATAACACAGACAGATGGAGTACTCTCTGTGTCAAGGTGAGAAGAAAAATGTTAGTCAGGTAATTTATACCTGTCCAGGAAGTCAGCCCTACCCCATCTCTCTGTGTTATATACCTCTGAGGATGCCAGTCACAGCTGCTGGCAAAACGTCAGGTCCTACAATGCCAAGACCACGGCCATACAGCCCAGAAAATCTACAACAACTAATGTACAAAATGTTCCCAATGCGATGTAGAGCAACTGTCAAGTGCTGGATATGAAGCGGGGGCTGACATTATTGCTCTCAAAGCTGCTGCTTCCAATTTGCCATCCAAGTGCAGTTCAAGTAGCAGAATGAGCATGCGTTATTACACTCAAGTCCAGGTAGGAAGGAGAAGCTAGTAGCTGACATCCCATGTGGAGCCAGTTGTTGAACAACTGCCTCGGAAGGAGGTGAGGCTTGCATGCAAGAAGTTCCTTAGGGTGAGCTTCATACATTCATTCTGGTTCCCCCCCCACCCCCATCCTCGCACAAGCAAAGCTACCCACAGTCTCCCAGGGCTGAGTGCTCTTCCATGTTTTGCAAAACAGGCTTTTGTAAGTGCAATCCAAACTGGCATTTGACTTTATCATTGTTATATTATTTATCATTCTCTATGGAGGCTTTCTTTCCCCCCAGCATAGAAACACGCTTTTCGGTTCTTTTGTTGTTTATCTTTACAACGACAACATTGCGAAGCAGATTAAGATGAGAGAGAATGATTATGCCTGGCCACCTAGTGAGACTCAGACCTGATATTGGATCAGATCTACCCCCAAATAGCCCATGTGCGCCTTGGGACCCATAGAGCTCGAGGATCCCACTAGGCTTACCAGGAGCATAAATCTTGCCCTTAGGGTTACCAGCCTCCAGGTGGGGCCTGGAGATCTCCCAGAATTACAAAGAATGTCCGGATGATGGAGATCAGTCCCCCTGGAGAAAATGGCTGCTTTGGAGGGTGGACTCTATGGCATTATAGACCAGTGAGGTCCCACTCCTCCCTGAATGCTGCCCTCCTAGGGTTGCCAGCCTCCAGGTGGGGCCTGGAGATCTCCTGCTACACAGAACAAGGGGGCACTCCCCAGGTTTGCAGAAAGATCTAAAAATTAAAAAATACATGGGCCAGGGGCTTAAATTCCCTGAAAAGTGAAGTTTCCTTCTTACCTGTGTAGTGGAGCCTGGGGGCCACGGAGGGCTGTTTGGGAGCTGCTCCGGGCCCTGCCATGGCAGCAGCAGATGCTGGGAACTGGTTGGGCCCCTGCTGCAGCTTGGAGTGGCTCCAGACACGGCTGCCACCAGGCTCCAGGCTCAGCAACTGGGGGGGGGTGTTGATGGGATCCCCCCCAGTGAGTTTCACAGCCCCCCACTTAGTCTGTGGTTCCAAGTCAGCTGCTTTTTGCTGGTCAGTTTTGTATTATGGATTTTATACAGTATATATATGTACAATACCTGTCACGTGTACGTACAGTGAAGATTTACTGATACACAAATGGCATTAATAATGCATATATCTCTGTAGCGGAAATTTGACGTAGGGAAATGGAATGACAGAAAAGAAGGAAATCGAAGGTTCGAAATGCCAAAAAGAAGCAACATTCAAAACAAGGATTTTAGGGACAAGCGCCATGAGAAATTTGACATGCCCCTTTGCTTTAAAAGGACTTTTTAATGGGAGAACCCCAACCCCTGTATATGAGGTTGCCAACTCCAGCTTGGGAAATCCCTGTGGGAGCGGTACCTAGGAGGTGAAATTTGGGGAGAGGAAGGAACTTAGCAGAGATGTTAGCATTTCCCACAGGGAACCTGATCTGTACCGTCTGGAGATCAGTTTGGTGTAGTGGTTGTGTAGTGGTGTAGTGGTTAGGTCTGGAGATCAGATTGGTATAGTGATTAAGTGCATGGACTCTATCTGGGAGAACCAGGTTTGATTCCCCACTCCACCACTCGCAGCTGCTGGATGACCTTGAACAAGCCATAGTTCTGTCAAAGCTGTTCTTGAAAAAGAGCAGTTTCTTTCAGAGCTCTTTCAGCCCCACCTACATCACAGGGTGTCTGTTTTGGGGAGGGGAAGGGAAGGGAATTTGTAAGCTGCTCTGAGACTCCAAGTGAAGGGCCGTGTATAAATCCAATCTCCTCCTCCTCCTCCTCCTTGAACACTGGTCACCCCTCCCTGCATCAGAACTTCTGTTTCCTGGTTCCCTGAGAAGAGGAAATACTCAGGTTGTCAGGTCCCTACTGGCTACTGGTGGGGGACATGGGTGGTAGGCAGTGTTCCCTTTAGGCTGAGTTAGTGTGAGCTAGCTCACAGTTTTTTTAGCCTCCGGCTCACAGATTTTTGTCTTAGCTCAGGAAGGATGGCTCCAGAGCAAACTAATTTATGCAGTAGCCAAATCCCTCACTCACAACTTTAATGCCAGTAGTTCACAGAGTAGAATTTTTGCTCACAAGACTCCACAGAATAGAGGGAACAGGGGTGGTAGGGTTGCCAGATCCAGGTTGGGAAACTCCTGGAGATTTGAGGATGGAGCCTGGGGGAGGACAGGGACCTCAGTGGGGTACAGTGCTACACAGTCCACCCTCCAAAGCATCCCTTTTCTCCAGGGCAACTGATCTCGGTAGTCTGGAGATGACCTGTAATTCCGGGGGATCTTCAGGTCCCACCTGGAGGCTGGCATCCTCAGGAAACACTGACTGAGCTGTCTGTAGCGTGCTACACAAAGGCGGAAAAGGGGTACTGCGCGGATCACTTGTTATTCCTTCCATATTTGAGCCACTTATCTAGAGAGTGCTTTACAATATAGGCTCAGTTTTTCAGCTCTTCCAAGGAGGCCTGGTGGTCAACCGTGGTCTGCGAGCATCGGTGTTTCCTGGCCTGCGACTTGCTGAATGCTCACTGGATGATTTTTGTTTTTTTTTTAAAAAAGCACCAGCTAAAATTGTAAACAGAGCTGCGGGCTTCTGTTTGACTCACTTCGGCAGTCTTCCCCATTAATAAACCTCGCTGGCGAGCAGGAAGTGAAGAGGAGAGGCGGAAGCCGTGCCCATTCCGAAACGACAGCTTGCTCTTCTTGTTTGTTCATGATTGGAGGCCGATGTTCCCCTCCTCTTAGCCGCACTCATTAATGCCGGAATGGCTGTTTAACCAGATCCTTGTGTCTCCAAACCAGCAGGCAATTTGGCCTTTCATTTCATACCCAGCTGTTCTCGATCAGCAAATCCCTCTTTCTACAATGTGGGTAGCCAGCTCACCAGTAGTGTGTGGCTGTGTCTGCCTCATTTACCCCCTTGAGAAACTTTTCCGGTTTTCCTTCCAAAACTCTCGTGAATTCCCTTGAAATTACTCCAGTCTTGTGCCTGAACGTTCACCTCAAACTCCGTTTTAGGCAAACCCTTGGTACCCGGTTAGAGTGCCAGGCTGTACAAAAATACTGCCAAGAAGATCTCACTCTTAGCAGTCTTTGCCAATTGCTTTCCGCCTTCCCTAAATTTCCTGCTAATTTCACTTTTTGCTTTTGCTGTCAATTTGCAGCTGACTTATGGCGATCCCATAGGGCTTTCAAGGCAGAGACACTCAGAGGCCTGCCAGTTTGGTGTAGTGGTTAGGAGCACAGACTCTAATCGGGGAGAACCGGGTTTGATTTCCCACTCCTCCACGTGCAGCTGCTGGTGTGAACTTGGGTCAGTTATAAGTTCTTTCAGAGCTGTTCTCTCAAGGGCAGTTCTCGGGAGAGCTCTCTCAGCCCCACTTACCTCACAGGGTGCCTGTTATGGGGAGGGGGAGGGAAAGGAGATTGTAAACTGCTCTGAGACTCCTTCAGGTAGTGAAGGGCAGGGTATGAATCCAATCTCTTCTGTTCTTCTTCTCTTCTGTGTAGCAATCCTGGACTTCCTTGGTGGTCTCCCATCCAAATACTAACCAGGGCTGACTCTGCTTAGCTTCCAAGATTTGACAGATAACAAGCTAGCCTGGGTTATCCAGGTCAGAACACAACCCACACATTAGGATCAATCAAATAGGGTTGCCAGCACAAAGCTAGGAACTGGTGGGAGACTCACCAGTTGGGAGGGGTCCCCTTTCCAGTTTGGTATAGTGGTTAAGTGTGTGGACTCTAATCTGGGAGAACCGGGTTTGATTCCCCACTCCTCCACTTGCACCTGCTGATGTGACCTTGGGTCAGTCACAAGCTCTGGCACAGCTGTCTTTGAAAAAGAGCAGTTTCTGTCAGAGCTCTCTCAGCCCCACCCACCTCACAGGGTGTCTGTTGTGGGGAGGGGAAGGGAAAGGAGTTTGTAAGCTGCTCTGAGACTCCAAGTGAAGGGCGGGGTATAAATCCAATCTCTTCTTCTTCTTCTTTCCCTCCATTTTCTTCCACTGCTCAGATCAGCAGTGACAGGAATGGCCAGTGGTGGTGGTGAGCTTCAACAGGAGACAAGACTCCCCTACAACCAAACAACATATAAAAGTGTTCTCCAATATGTGTCAATATGTGTCATCCAAGTAATGGAAGATTACCAAAAAAAAAAACAAAAAAAAAACCAACCATGGGGCTCTATGTCCCTCGATTTTGGGTTCCCAATCCACCCCCAGCTAGGTGGCCAGCGAGGGGAGCCCCACCCCTGAAGAGTCCAGTGGCGCCTTACATGCTTGGCGCGATGATGTCACCTGGAGATTACCTCATCATGCCAGGCATGTCATGGGGAGGGGGACGCTCTAGCATTTGGGTAAAACCTCTATGGTGACCATAGAGTTTTTCGCCCAAATGCTAGAGTGTCCCTCCACAATGTGCCCAGCACGATGATATCACTTTAGGGTGACACTTTCGGTCTGGAGCCCCCCGCTGGGACAGAGATAAGACCTGGCAACCCTAACATAATGTGTTTTATTAGGACCAACCAAATGACATACAAAAGGCATTGTGTGGATTTTTTCCTGGGTTTTGGAGTTGTTTCTTTGGAGCAGCATGGCTGACAACTTTTGACTTTTTTTGATATGTGAGGACAATGTTGTCTTGACTTGGACAGCTCAGGCTACCCTGATCTTGACTGATCTCAGAAGCTAAGCAGAGTTGGCCACAGTGAGAACTCAAACGAGAGACCACCAAGGAAACCCAAGGTTGCTACGTAGAGGCAGGCAATGGCAAACCAACTCTGTTTGTCTCTACTTTGCCCTTGTTGGTCCAGATCTGAGATGTTAAGCAGGGTTGGCCCTGGTTAGTAGTAGGATGGGGGACCACCAAGGAAGTCCAGGGTTGCTACGTAGAGGCAGGCAATGGCAAACCACCTCTGAATGTCTCTTGTGTTGGAAACCCTACAGGGTCACTGTAAGTCATCTGAGACTTGACAGCACTTTCTGTCACCATGACAGTGTTTCTTAAACTGTGGGGCAGCCCTTGGAGAGACGCAAGAGACTGGGGTAGGGAGGTAGAAGAGAAGGTTGTGTGAGAGGGAGGGTGACAGATGAACAGCTTGGCCATCTGTGATTAAGCTGTTGCAGTTTTCCTCCACTGAGTAACTAGCTGGGGGCTATGTGAGCTTTTACAGCTGAGCAGTGACAGGGGAAATGCAGCACGCCTTGGCTAATTCAAAGCCACCTCTTGCTCTTTCCCCCACCGGCGTATGTCTGCCTCCAGAGCAATACAGCAAGTGGTAGCAGCCCAACAGGATCACATTCAATGGTGACAGGTTTCTGGGTCAGCTTTTGAAACAGCCTAAAGCACTTCCAAACAGCCTGAATAGTCCAGTTTAGGTTGGACCTGTTAGAGCTTGGAAGCTAAGCAGGGTTGGCTGTGGTCAGTGCGTGGATGGGAGACCACCAAGGAAGACTGGGGTTTCTAGGTGAAGGAAGACAATGGCAAACCACCTCTGCCCCTCTCTTGCCTGGAGTACTTCATGGATGGGATTATCACGAGTTGGTTGCTACTCAATGGCACATTCTTCGGCAGGGGCTAAGGCTGTGGTATGCTGTGGTTTCGACATTCCCCCCACTGATCTGCTGTTTGCATTGGGTGTGGGGTACGGCACAGGTAGTGTAGGGATTTGTTTCAGGAGCCTGCGGAGGGGTGGTTGAAAGGTCCCTTCCCCAGTACCCTGGTCCTGAGAGCCAGTTCGGTGTAGTGGTTCAGAGCACGGCCTCTGATCTGGGAGAACCGGGTTTGATTCCCCACTCCTCCACATGCAGCGGCTGGCATGACCTTGGGCAAGCCACAGTTCTGTCAGAGCTGTTCTCTCAAGAGCAGTTCTCTCAGAGCTCTCTCAGCCCCACCTACCTCACAGGGTGGCTGTTGTGGGGAGGGGAAGGGAAAGGAGATTGTAAGCTGCTCTGAGACTCCAAGTGAAGGGCGGGGTATATATCCAGCCTCTTCCTCCTCCTCCTCCTCCTCCAAATCATGCCCCCTCACATGCCCATGGGACTTAGAATCACTTTGAATTTTATCTATTCACGGTCAGGGGTCATTTCGTAGAAAAAGAGCTAGGGGAACTCATTAGCATAACTCATTAGCATATGCCACACCCCCTGACATCACCAGAAGTGTGTCATAAGGCCACACCCCCTGACATCACCGGAAGTGTGTCATAAGGCCACACCCCCCGCCCCCAACGGTCCCGGCCGCCACCGCCGGCCTT
>NW_015172047.1:297781-309967 GCF_001447785.1 Gekko japonicus | reverse complement strand
CCCGGCGGTGGACCTGCAAGGCCGGCGGGAGTGCAAGGAAGCCCCGGAAAGGCCCTCCCTGGCCCCAGGCAGGCAGGGGTGGGAAGAGGCAGGGAGGAAGCAACTTAGCCTCCCTCTTCTCCTGCCTCCTCCTGGCTGAATGAGGGCCGGAAGCGGGGCGGCCGGAAGCAGGGGGCGGGGCTTGGTCATGTGCCCCGGTACCTCACCCGGGGGAACTGTGTTCCCCAGCGTTCCCCCCTGAAATGACCTCTGTTCACGGTCGATGTTCATAGTCCGCCTGTCTCACAGAGACATACAGCACCTTACACATGAACTAATATATTGCTGTGTTGTTGGTGTGAAAAGGAGGGGGTGTGTGAACGTGGATTTCTCTTTTTTTAAAAAATTAAGTGGTACCCTTGGCTCAGTTGCCCCCTAACAGCATAAAACATTCAGAAAGAGCAGAATCCAGATCACTTTTCATTGACTATAGCCTATAATGCACGTCTTTCATTACATTTTATCCTTTAACCGTACTCATTTTATAAGAGAAGTGGGGCCCCAGTGCGTGCATCATGCTACTGATGCCTGATTGGAAAGGGGACTCCAAACACTGCTCTCCATCCCGTCTGTAATCTCTCCTCTTTTCCTGCCAGGGCTTAGCCCATGGCTGAACCTTGCATCACTACTCTGGTTAATGTTGGCCAAGGTCTGGAGACCCTGATTAACCATGGTCAAGAGACTGGCAGAGTTACAACCCCGATCCAGGCTTTGCTATCATATTTTAAATCGCTTTCTCAGTAACAAATCCCTCAGGCTGGGGAGTTGTGCCTCACCTTACCCACCCACACTATTCTTTTATATGACTTAATGTTAGGTTCGCCGTTCCCTTTAAGTGTGCGAGGTGAAGTGGTTTTGTTTTATTTCATGTGTCTTTAAATATCGACTGGCACATCGACTACAACTCCAGGCCTCTTTCCCCCGGGTCCTACGGAGTGTGTAGTGGGTAATCTGGGTTGAAGATGATAAGAGAGTCATGTGTAACAAAAGAAGTATTTTTTATTTGGATGGCAAGTATGATGTGTAATTCCTTCCTACCTGCTAGCTGACACAGTTCCAGAGCTGGGGGATGAGTTATACTTAAGAGGTACAATGTTTATTCTCGCAGCAGCTTTTGACAGTGAAGACGGTAACTAGACAGCTTGAAGACTTCCACTATTTTTATCTGGGAGCAGCAGCCAAACCCTGCCTGGTCCAGGATACCTCCTATCTAGGGTTGCTAACTCCAGGTTGGGAAATGCCTGGAGATTTGGGGGAGGGGCCTGGGAAAGGTGGGGTTTGAGGAGGGGAGGGACCTCAGCCAGGTATAATCCTCAGAATCCATCTTCCAAAGCAGCCATTTTCTCCAGGGGAATTGATCACTGTCTTCTGGGGATCAGCTGTAAACCCAGGAGATCTCCAGCCACCACTGGGAGGTTGGCAACCCTGCCCCTATCCCTTTTCCCTCCAAAACCCAACGGCTCTTTTTGCCTGTTGGCTGTTGACAGTTGCCCCGCCCAGCGTCCCTCCCCCAATTCCACATTCTATTCAGCCTTTCAGATCTGATTGGTTCTCACTGAGCAGGGAGAAAAGAAGGCAAACCTTTTCCTGTCCGTCGCAGGAAGTATTACAGTTTCCGGGGGGGGGGGGGCTTGAAGAGGCGTCTGCATTAATTTGAACCTAAGCGGTGTACTATTTATTCATTTATTTGCTTCATTTATACCCTGGTTTTTTCCCCAGTGGGCCCCCAAAGTGGCTTACAATGTTCTCTTCTCCAATCATCATCGTCATCACTGTATTGCGTTGTCTGCCTGCCTGAAGTACTAGCTCTTTTTAGCATTATGCACCACTAGGTGGTGAGCTAGACTTATTTTGGGGGTTGAGAGAGCTCTGAGAGCTGTGACTGACCTGAGGTCACCCAGATGGCTTCATGTGGAGGAGTGGGGAATCCAACCCGGTATTCCAGGTTAGAGTCTGCCGCTCTTAACCACTACACCACAGCTGGCTTTCTGCTCTTTTCCTCTATTTGATCCTCACAACACCTCTGTGAAGTAGATTAGGCTCAGTGTCTGTGACTGGCCCAAGGTCACCCCAGCAAGCTTCCATGGCAGAGTGGGATTCACAAATGGGTCTCCCAGATTGCAGTGTGACATCTCACCACTGTCTCAGTACTTGATTTAAAATCTTCCAGAACTGCTTCAGTGGAACAGCCCCTGACCACCCTTCAGCTCCTGTTTCTTTCTTCACTGTGGGCCAATTTCTATTTTACCTTTGAAAGGTGATGCTGCTGCTCCCCCATGGTTGGATCCCATACCACAGCAATAACATCTAAATCTGGAAATTGCGTAGGACAGGTGATGTTCCCATGCAAATGCTGCCAGTGCTCAAGGAGGCGGGGTTATTTAATTAAATACCTTTTGTGCATCCACGCCATTGCACGAAAGAAATTCAAGTATGATACAATAAAAATAATCTGATGCCGGAGCTGAAACCAATTAAAACACAAACACCACATCTGCAGTCACTGAGAATATGCACCAGCGAAGTCTTTGAAAGTTAGCCCCTGTTAGGAGAAGAAATAAGAATCAGGGAACAGAGCAGCTCTGACAAACTGCATTTGAAATAGAGCAGGGATTACACAGTCAACAACACAGTCTGTTTCCGATGTGCTTGGACATGCATTGCGCGCGCGCGCGCACACACACACGCACACACAGACACTTTGAAGCCAAGACGAAGCATAGATCTCTCAGGTTGGCCGAGCCGAACCATGCGCGTTTTTCTGAATACTAATGTGACTTCACAGCTGTGGGCCACCTGTGAGCATACCCGCTGATAAGCCATAAAATAAAAACCACACAGCAGTGGCCAGCCCACTCATTGTCAGAAAAAAATGCTCAGAAGGGAAAATAAGGGAGGATGCTCAGCCAAGCATTCAGAATTACGAGACAGCTGGTATAGCGGAGTAAGAAGCTGAGCCGTCAGCCAGGAGGTTCCTGGTTCAAATCAGCCCAGGGCCTCTAACTCGAGGCTACCCCTTAGCCTTTAAGACCCTCTCCCCTGCCCTGCCATACAGTCTGCTGCAAGCTGGGGAGAGCACTCACTTACCTTGAGTGGCTGCCGTTGCAAAGGATTATCAAGAATGTACGTGGAGTGCTTTGAGAGTTTTAAAAAGTGCTCTATAAATGGTAAGTTATTATCATCATTCAATGTGTTTGCCATTCTCCCTGAGCCTAACACAGACCTTTATGCAGTCCAAAGCGGTATCTAGATGCAAAACTGTCATGGATCCCAACTGTGATCCCCTCTTAAAGGGGGAACTCACATTTAGGGTCGCATTTGACTCATTTAGTTATTTGTTTATGGGCAGTCCTAACTGAGATTTTAAATTGTGGCCTTTTAGGGTATTTTTTTTTAATAATAATTTTATTTACATTATAGGACGCCTTGAGTTCCCAGAGGAAGAAAGGTGGCTAGTAAAGATTTTAAATAATAGAGTAAATAATATGTATCAATGGCCTCTCCTGTGTTTTGGAGTTCTGTGGAAGACAGCAGACTCCACCCAACAGGACGACATGTGGAGCAGGCTGGAGATGCTCACAGAGACAGCTGACTAACTTAATCCACAATGTTGTGGAAGCTGTAGAGTCTAGATCACGCACACTAAACCAGGGCTCCCCAATATGGTGGCCGCCAACACCTTTCCCGGAGCCTATCATGTGTTTTGAGCAGGGCTTTTTTTGTAGAAAAAGCCCAGCAGAAACTCATTAGCATATTAGGCCACACCCCCATGTTACCAGAAGTGTGGTCATCCAGCCGCACCCACCTTTTGCTTCTTATTCTGTTTACCTTGTTGTCAAAACCCTGGGCTTTTTTTGTAGCAGGAACTCCTTTGCATGTTAGGCCACACACCCCTAATGTAGCCAATCCTAATGAGTTTCTGCTGTTGGATGTGGCCTATTATGCTAATGAGTTCCTGCTGGGCGTGGCCAACTCAGGAGCCAGCTGGAACTCCGTTCCTGTGCGTTCCTGCCCAAAAATAGCCCTGGTTTTGAGAAAGTGGGTGGGCTGATGGAGCACTTGTCCAGCAAGTGTCATGGCACTGGAGATTCCAATTGGCTGGGAAGATTAAAATAACATTGTTTCAGCGGCAGCTGCCACTCCAGGGTTGGTTTTATTTTCTTTCACTCAGCTTTCCAGGTCTATTTTTTTTAAAAAAAATTATCCCTGTACTTGGCCTTCCTCCGTGTGAGGGTGCACCTGCTATGGTGGCTATTTTGTGGCAGTCTCCGCCTCCTGTGGGAGCTATTTTGTGGCAGTCTCCGCCTCCTGTGGGAGCTATTTTGTGGTGGTGCCCACCAGCCTGTGTCAGAATTCCAGAGGTGCACACAGGTTCAAAAAGGTTGGGGATCCTTGCACTAACCTGTCTGTAGAAGTCAGGGCCAGTTCCAGATTTTTGTAGGCCCTGGTCAAAAGAAGAGGACCCCCTTTCCCACTTTGAGTACCTGTTGAGAAGAAAGACTGGGTACAAATGAAGTAAATAGACAAATACCTCAAAACAACCCAGCGAGATACGTTAGAACAAGCTATGGTCTCTCGGTCAAGATTACACAATGAGCCTCAATTAAGGCTGAGTGATGAGGCCTACTGGCAGCCGTCATTGGTCAGCGAGTGTCCATCTGCCATGACACCAAATTTGGTAGCATAGCATTTGTGATACTTATTTTATATCAAAAGCAACAAAATGCCCTGATTGTTTTGGGAGCAGCTGCTTTTGTCTACTAGAAAACAGCTGGCATTTCCAGAATAAGCAAGGCCTGTCTCGGAAAACAAAAACTAGGTGTGGAATTGGCAGCTAATGCCCCCAAGGGCAGATCAGTGTGCGTGGAAGAGTGGTCCTTTTCTTTGAGCTATGGGGGAAGAAACTGGCAAACCAGTCCCTGTGAAGGTCTCAGTCCCCCTGTAACAGCTCCGGGGCAAAGGCGTCTTTAATCTCTACAGGATGAGATCACAAATAGGAGCAAGACTGAATGTTTCAGACTTCCTGGTTCTATCTGAATTTTGATCTCACTTCTCCCTTTTAGAGAACAGAACCCTTGAGTCTGAGGCCATTTTTCTTTTTCAGTCCTCTCCCCTGAAAAATGTATGCACTTTTCTTGTGATTCATTTTTACTTAGGACTGAACTCCCTACAAATGGCATAAAAGAAACCAAAGAATCATGAACGAAAATAAGGCAGACGCCAGCCAATGATGGCATACAAAAATGTGTCGAATGTCCCTATATTTCATAACATCTAAAACTCTTTAAAGTGAAAATACTATTCTTTTATTTTACGGCAGGGCTGCATAGGTGTCCTGGTAATAAACAAATCCCAATTTGCACAATTTATAGCTTGTTGTCCAAAGATTAGCTATTTCATTATTACGTGGAAGACAAATACCTTAGCAGCACTGGATAGATTCCACAGGGACCCGTGCTAACTCCGGGAAAAAATATTCAGCATTATTTAATGGTCAGTCCCGAGTGCTAGTCCCTCATGTCGACTAGAAGGGGGAGGAGGAAAAAATAAACTTCCTGCAGAAACAACCCACCGGCTCCAGTTGCTGTGAGTAATAAGCTACAGTTGACTGAATAATGATAACTTTTCAGCAAGTGTTGCAATATACAGTTTCGTCGGCTCCTGCTGTTCTGGCTCGGACTGGGAAATATTAATTGGCAGCTGCAGTTTATTTCATCAGCTACTGATAATAAATCTCGCAAACAAATAAAAAAAAGGAAGGGAAGGGAAGGAAAACAAACCGCATTGTGCCAGGGCGGCTTTTCGTGGCTGCTTTCCAGGTGTGCAGCGGGTCTTCTCGAGAGCAGTTGGACTGTTCAGGCCTGGCTTAGAGTGAGAGTGCTACATAGCACAGGTAGTTTATCTATTCATTAACTTTGCTTATACCTTCTCCTCTGTTTCATCCTCACAACAGTCCTGTGAGGGAGGTTAGGCTGAGAATGTGTGACTGGCCCCAATGAGCTTCCATGAAAGAGAGGGCGATTTCAGACTGGGTCTCCCAGATCCTTATGTGACACTTTAACTACCATACCTCACTAAAGTATGTGATGTGGCAGCTATAGGGGGATTGGGAGGGGGGGAGATCTGAGGCAGCTGTGTTCTGGACTGAAGAATGCCCCGTCCCACTCTCTGGCCTTTCTGAGGGCCAGTTGGGTGTAGTGGTTAGGAGCATGGACTCTAATCCGGGAGAACCGGGTTTGATTCCCCACTCCTCCACATACAGCTGCTAGTGTGACCTTGGGTCAGTTACAAGTTTTTCACAGCTGTCCTCTCGAGGGCAGTCCTCGGGAGAGCTCTCTCAGCCCCACCTACCTCACAGGGCGCCTTTTGTGGGGATTGTAAACCGCTCCGAGACTCCTTCAGGTACTGAAGGGCAGGGTATAAATCTAATCTTCTTCTATAGGTTCTTTAAACCGCAACCACCCACAGACAAATAAAAAGGGAGACATAAGCTTAGAATAAAGGATTGGTAGTGTGTAAGCAGTGTGCTCCCTAAAGGTTTCTTATTTGGAAACCTGCTAGACCAAGGCTGTACTTATATGGGAGGTAAATGGAGATCTCTTTTCTTCAAACATTTGACTTGACAGACAAGACACAGAAGGAGATGAACAGCAACGATTGATTCAACAGAAAATAAAGTATTTAATAAATACTATTCAGGGATTACTTCAATATATAAAGTAAAACTGGCTCTTAAGTAAAGTAAACCCTGAGGAAGGTGCTGTTTTCTCTCACAGAATACCTTTCCACACAAACCTGCACCCCCCAGTTAGAAATTTCAGGCCCTTAACAGGATGCTTATTTGCACCACTAAAATAAGCTTTTTCCCCTAAGCCGACCCCCAACGCTCACTAAAAACCAAATAAAAACCCGACTAAACTGATGCTCCTTTCCAGAGCCACGAAATCCCTACCCCAAAAGAAATAAGTTTTTCCTTACCCTCCTTAAACTGAGGCTGGCGCATCCCCTCCCATCCATTGGAATTCCATGGGCTCTGACTAGCCGACAATCCCTGGATTTGCATGAAGTCAAAATCACAAGGATTGGTTCAGAGCCTTGGAAGAGAGGCAGGAATTTAAGGATGATTTCCACAGTGATCCTTGTAACAACTCTCTAAAGTAGGCAAAACTGGAAGTGAGCCTGGTTTGCAGCTTATTTTGCTAGGCTGTATCCCAACCTCTTTTGGTATTGCGTTGCTTTTGCAACTGGAGTTTCCTGTGAGCACAAGGCAATCCCAGAAGTGAATGCCTGTGATACTGCAACAGTAGTGCAATATCCAGCCATGTGTTGACCAAGCCTGATTATTCTATAAAGGTAAAGGTTCCCTTGCTCGAAAGCCAGTTGAATCTGACTCTAGGATTGTGGTGCTCATCTCCGTTTCGAAGCTGAAGAGCCAGCACTGTCCGAAGACATTTCCATGGTCATGTGGCCACCATGACTAAACACCAAGGCACACGGAACACTGTTACCTTCCCACCGAAGTGGTACCTATTTATCTACTTGCAATTTCTTGCTTTCGAACTGCTAGGTTGGCAAGAGGATTATTCTATACCTGCATGCATACTTCCTGTTTGAACCTCTATCTGTTTTCTCAGAAATAAGTTTCATTGAGGGCAGGAGGATTACTGCCAAATATGAGCACCTGGGACCACATGATGCTCTGCACCATAGTAGGAGAAATGGCCTGACTCAATTGAGTAGGGCTATTGTCTTCCATGGGACTAGCTATTACAAGGTTGAAGCTGAGAAGATTCTCAATAAGGAGTTCCAGATCAGGTCTCAGGAGAGTGAACAGTAGCTTCTCCTTGGGTGGAGGGCAGGCAGGCGAAACTTTCTGCTCATAGAAGGTTAGGTGTAGTTTCTGCCAGTTCCCCCTTCCTGCTGCAGACTCCCTTATTTTCTCCTCATGCATTCCTGGGGGGTCCATTTCCAGGAGCGGCTGTTCAGGGAGATCAATGGGCTGTTGTGGGAGGGGGTGTGGAAAGAAAGTTCTGGTCCACTGATAGAAGTGCCTCCCGCTAGCAGAACACTGGATCTGGATCCAGCTCCATCACTTTCCTTAGGCTCCAGCAGTCAGAGAGCCAGTTTGGTGTAGTGGTTAAGTGCGCACTCTAATCAGGGAGAACTGGGTTTGATTCCCCACTCCTCCACTTGCAGCTGCTGGTGTGACCTTGGGCAAGCCATAGTTCTGTCAGAGCTGTTGTCTCAAGAGCAGTCCTTGAAAGAGCTCTCTCAGCCCCACCTACCTTACAGGGTGTCTGTTGTGGGGAGGAAAAAGGAAAGGAGTCTGTAAGCCACTCTGAGTGAAGGGCAGGGTATAAATCCAATCTCTTCATCTCTCTCTTCTTCTCTTCTTCAACCAGGCTTCCTTGGGATATCCATGGAATTGTGCCCAGCAATCCACAGTTAGTAATGCCAGGCATCAGACAGGTACATCAAGAACATTGATTTATGATTCCTTCCCTAACTCCTTTTGTGTCGTGGTTCAGACAAAGAGAGGCCTACACCACTGAAGAGAAGAAGAGTCTCAGTGCAGTTTACAATCTCCTTTCCCTTCCCCTCCCCACAAGAGACACCCTGTGAGCAGGGGTCATTTCGTAGAAAAAGAGCTAGGGGGACTCATTAGCATAACTCATTAGCATATGCCACACCCCCTGACATCACCGGAAGTGTGTCCTCGCCACAGCCGGCGGCAACCTCCAGCGGGCACCAGCAGGGAGCTCCAGGCCCCGCCCTCCCGCACCTCACCCGGGGGGATAGCGTCCCCCCCAAATGACCCCTGCCTGTGAGGTAGGTGGGCCTGAGAGAGCTCTTTCAATAACTGCTCATCAGAGAACAGCTCTGAGAGAACTTGTAACTGACTCAAAGTCACACCAGCAGCTGCATGTGGAGGAGTGGGGAATCAAATCTACTTCTCCCAGATTAGAGTCCGCGTTCCTAACCACTACTACACCAAGCTGGCTGAAATAGGTAGGGAACAGAACAGAGTGGGAGAGAACACGCTTTGCATGGAGAAAGTGCCAAGTTTAATATCTGGCACTGCCAGTCTACAAAGGCTCTCAGGTAGCAGGGCTAGGAGAGAAACCTGGCCGGAGAGCTGTCTCTAATGACAGTAAACAATATCGGTCTAGATGGACCAGTAATCTGATTTAATATAAGGCTGTTTCCTGTGTCCACAGGTAGAGTTTGGCCCTTGGCATTCAGTCTTCTCAGCATCTGACAGTTTCAGGAAGCAGATGCTTCAGAGGAAGGTACAATTAAAAAGAAATACGGCACCCAAGCTGGCAGTTCTACACTCTATCACAGCGCAGTAAATCATGGGGCGTGATGGCTCAGTCTATCGAGTGGAATGGAAAGAAACAGAAGGTCAGGGAGGGAAAGGTCACAGGCTCCATTTCCCTCATTTCCGGCTCTACCTTAGAGGTTAAAAAAATAAAGAGTCCCCGTTGCTAGGAAGGGAAAGTATTTCCACCATCACTGAGGTCTTCGCTGCTTTCTTCTGAAGATGGGGGCTAGCGGCAAAAGAAACAGCAGGCTGTATTTTGCTGTCCATGTGGTTCTTAGGAAGAGGAGGAATCGTCTCAGTCCTCGCCTGGTGCAGTCGATGTTGCAGACGAGAGTGGGTGCTTTGCATGAAGAAAATGCCCAATTTAATACCTGGGGAACTGAATCCACCCCCCCCCCAGGTCAGTATGGATTTTCCCACGATAAAACTAAGTCACTGTGTTGCAGCCTCCTGACACTGTGTATCTTTACTCACCACACCTTAAAAAGGATATTATAGCTTTGGGAAAAGTGCAGAAAAGGGCAACTCGAATGATAAAAGGGTTGGAACACTTTCCCTATGAGGAAAGGTTAAGGTGCTTGGGGCTCTTTAGCTTGGAGAAACGACGACTGAGGGGTGACATGATTGAGGTTTATAAGATTCTGCATGGGAAAGAGCAGGTAGAGAAAGAGGTACTTTTCTCCCTTTCTCACAATACAAGAACTCGTGGGCACTCCCTGAAATTGCTGAGCGGTCGGGTTAGAACGGATAAAAGGAAATACTTCTTCACCCAAAGAGTGATTAACACTTGGAATTCACTGCCACAGGAAGTGGTGGCGGCTACAAGCATGGACGGCTTCAAAAGGGAATTAGATAAGCATATGGAGCAGAGGTCCATCAGTGGCTATTAGCCACAAAGTATAGATAGGGACTCTGGGGCAAGTGATGCTCTGTCATCTTGGTGCTTGGGGGGGTCAACAGTGGGAGGGCTTCTGGTGTCCTGGCCCCACTGGTGGACCTCTTGATGGCACCTGGTATTTCTGGCCACTGTGTGATACAGAGTGTTGGACTGGATGGGCCTTTGGCCTGATCCAACATTGGCATCTCTTATGTTCTTATGTATCAGGAGCCAGGAAGAGGCAGCATGGAGGTCAAGAGAGTTAGCGGTTAAGAGAGTTAGGTCCACGATTCAGGACCTAGGAGAGCGCAAAGCTTTTCTACCAGGGAGAAGTGTGCTGCTAGCTCCATCGAAGCCTGCCAAACTCAGTGATCTGCAATTCGAGCCGAAAGGAGTGATGCCCCTGATGGTAGGATTCCAGGGAGCAAAACAAAGAAGCAAGCAAGCAAGCAAAATATTGAAGAGGTACCCTGTCCTGCAGAAGCTCCCAGAGCCAGGAGTGGAGCTCATGGTGGGAAGAACTGTAGGTTGATGCCCGAGCACGGGCTTTAAATGCCAAAGGCCCCGTATTTGATTTCATTTAAAAGAGGCAGCAAAGAAATGCAAAAAAGAAAAAGAAATGCAAGAAAGCAAAGTGGCTGTCTGATGAGGCTTTACAAATAACAGAGGAAAGAAGGAAAGCAAAAGGCAAAGGTGAAAAGGAAAGATTTACCCAACTGAATGCAGATTTCCAGAGAACAACAAGGAGAGATCAGGAGGTTTTCCTGAATGAACAATGCAAAGTAATAGAGGAAAATAGTAGAATGGGAAGGACTAGAGATCAAGAAAATTGGAGAAATCAAGGGAACGTTCTGTGCAAAGCTGGCCATGATAAAGGACAAAAATGGTAGGGACCCAACAGAAGCAGAGGAGATTAGGAAGAGGTGTCAAGAATGCACAGAAGAACTATACAAGAAGGACCTCAGTGTCCTTGACAACCATGACGGTGTAATCACTGACCTCGAGCCAGACAAACTGGAGTGCGAAGTCAAATGGGCCTTAGAAAGTATTTCTAACAACAACGCTAGCGGAGGTGATGGTATCCCAGCTGAGCTATTCAAAGTCTTAAAAGATGATGCTGTTAAAGTGCTGCACTCAATAGGCCAGCAAATTTGGAAAACGTAACAATGGCCACAGGATTGGAAAAGGTCAGTTTACATTCCATTCCCAAAGAAGGGCAATACCAAGGAATGTTCAAACTATCGCACAATTGCACTCATTTCACATGCTAGCAAGGTCATGCTCAAGATCCTACAAGCTAGGCTTCAGCAGTACGTGGATAGAGAACTGCCAGAAGTACAAGCTGGGTTTCAAAGAGGTAGAGGAACTAGAGATCAAATCGCCAAGCAAGGGAGTACCAGAAAAACATCTACTTCTGCTTCATTGACTACGCTAAAGCCTTTGATTGTTTGGATCACAACAAACTGTGGCAAGTCCTTAAAGAGATGGGACTACCAGACTACCTCACATGTCTCCTGAGAAACCTGTATAAGGCTCAAGAAGCGGCAGTTAGAACCAGATATTGTCACCTTGCTTATTTAATTTATAGGCAGAGTACTTCATGCGAAATGCCAGCCTGGATGAATCACAAACCGGAATTGAGATTGCCGGGAAAAACATCAACAACCTCAGATACGCAAACAATATCACTCTAATGGCAAAAAGTGAAGAGGACCTAAAGAGCCTCTTGCCCAGGGTAAAAGAGGAGAGCGCAAAAGTGGGCTTGAAACTTAATATCAAAAAACTGAGATCATGGCATCCAGCCCCATCACTCCTTGGCAAATAGAAGGGAAGTCGTGGAAGCAGTGACAGAATTAACGTTCCTGGGATCCAAGATCACTGCAGACGGTGACTGCAGCCATGAAATTAAAAGACGCCTGCTACTTGGGAGGAAAGCGATGGCGAA
>NW_015172047.1:291909-297249 GCF_001447785.1 Gekko japonicus | reverse complement strand
AGAAAGGAGCACTCACTGGAGAAGACCCTGATGCTGGGAAAGATTGAAGGTCAATGAAGAAGGGGACAGCAAAGGATGAGATGGTTAGACAGTGTTATCGATGCAACAAACATGAAACTGAGCAAACTCCAGAGGACAGCGGAAGACAGGAGGGCCTAGCGTGATGTGGTCCATGGGGTCGCAGAGAGTCGGACTTGACTGTATGATTGAACAACAACAACAACAACAGGATCTCACACATGAACACACATGGAACTGCCTTATATGGAATCAGACCCTTGTTCCATCAATGTCAGTATTGTCTACTAAGACTGGCAGCAGGTCTCCAGGGTTTCAGGCAGAGGTCTTTCACATCACCTCCTGTCTGCACCATTTAACTGGAGAGATACTGACGATTGAACCTGGGACCTTCTGCATGCCAAGCAGATGCTCTACCCCTAAACCACAGCCTGTCCTGATCTCAGATAGTAGATGCTGGAATAAACCTGATCCTTCTCTGCCTACCTTTGCTTCCTATTGGCAAAATAGGTTTTATTGGTGTGAAAGTGTGGTACCTCCTGAGGAGTCCTATCCTATCTAATGGTGTTGGTTAGGAAACCTAACCCTGTCTGTGTTTAACATTGCACCTCAGCTGCTGTTTTCTATCACCAGTCTGATCCCACTATCCCACTGGCTGGAAATGGGATCGCTGGCTCTATACAATTGAGTAGTTTCTTGATTTCCTTGGAATGGAGGGTGTGAAGAAATGCATTTTTAGGTAGAGTAAAACCTTTACCAGGAGGTTTAAACAGTTTTTGTCTCTGGCAGAGAACAGGCAGGAAGGGGGAAAGACGTTCAATGGCTTTCCAGCCTCAAATCAGCTACCACTTAAGAAACACTAATAGGTCCAGCCAGGGAACAGAGATCTGGAGGTGTTAAAGGCCAGAAGGACTTCAAGAAGAAACTTCTGGAGACTTCAAAAAAAGCTTCTTTGACCCAGCCTGACCTGGTCAGTGGGTGGGGAAAGGAGAAAGATAAAACTCCTACAAGCAAGGAGGAAGCTCTCTTTTGCGCTGAGTCCATCAGAGCAGACAGAACTCTTAACTGAGGTCTGGAGGAGGAGGCCATTGCCATGTGCTGGCCTGGAGAGCTGAAGGAAGCTGCAAAGTAATGTAAACTCTGTAGAGATCTATAACATTCTAAGTGAACATTGTTTTAAAATAAATACTTTATAACGTTTTATGCACTATTTTAAGAGGAGAGCCAGGAGGGAGAAGGCAGCCAGTTGGCAAGTGGCTATTCCTCCAGGGGAGCACAAGGTGGTAAATGGTCCCCTTGGTGACCAGGCACTGGGCAGGAGACACAGAGGCAAGGCCTCAGAACTTGGAAGGGAAGCTGGGAGTCCTGGCCCTCCCAGTGGGCAACTCTGTACAAAGGTCAGATGGTGGTGGTGGTCAATGCTTCCTTTAAGCTGTGGAGTCTTGTGAGCAAAAATTCTACTTTGTGAGCTACTGGCATTAAAGTCGTGAGTGAGCAATTTGGCTGCTGCATAAATTAGTTTGCTCTGGAGCGATCCTTCCTGAGCTAAGACAAAAATCTATGAGCCAGAGGCTAAAAAACTGTGAGCTAGCTCACACTAACTCAGCTTAGATGGAAAACTAGTGGTGTGTGTATATAAAATAAGCAGAGTTGTTCTTATCCACTGTATTACAGCTGGTAGGCCTGTCTTCCAAGATCAACCATCTCATCAATTCAAATGCCTCATTATCACCTAGATACATTGCTTTCCTTTCTTTGGTGATGACTCCATCTTTAATTATGGAGGCACTGTAGCTTAGTTGCAGAGCATCTGCTTGGCACACAAAAGGTCCCAGATTCTAACTCTGGCATCTCCAGTTAAATAGTCTGGCAGATGGGGATGTGGAAGACCTCTGCCTGAGAGCCTGGAGAGTTGCTGCCAGTCTGAGTGGACAAGACCGACTGTGATGGACCGATGGTCTGATTCAGTAGCAGGCAGTTTCATTGCCGTTCATGTGAGTATGTGGGGTGAGGTGAGACGCAGAGACAGCATACAACCTCTTCTGTTCACAGAGAAGATCAAAGAGAAAGCCCTTCCAGTGAAGAAGGATTATTGTTCAGGTTTCAAAGAGGAAGACCTTCCAGTATAGAAGGATTATTGTTCAGGTTTCTTCACCTAAAAGCCAGATGGGTTTATCCAGTCTTAGATGTGGAATGTTAGATCATATTCCAGACCTTCTCCCACTGGTCAGTCCCAAGAGGTTGCCAACCCTTTCCCTCCTGATTGGCTAGCTGAGAGGATGTCAAAATCTGAGGCTGACCTTCTGAACTGCTGCATGACATGTTTGCTGGCTTCTTCCGGCTGCCAGGGAGATACCGCTCTCCCCCAGTGGTAGCAGTCACCATACCTCAAAAAGGATATTATAGCATTGGGAAAAGTGCAGAAAAGGACAACTAGAATGATAGAAAGGTTAAAGCGCTTGGGGCTCTTTAGCTTGGAGAAATGATGGCGTGACATGATCGAGGTTTATAAGATTATGCATGGGATAGAGCAGGTAGAGAAAGAGGTACTTTTCTTCCTTTCTCACAATGCAAGAACTCTTGGGCACTCCATGAAATGGCTAAGCAGTCAGGTTAGAATGGATAAAAAGAAGTACTTCTTTCTCCCAAAGAGTGATTAACACATCAAATTCACTGCCACAGGAGGTGGTGGCGGCTACAAGTGTGGACAGCTTCAAGAGGGAATTAGATAAGCATATGGAGCAGAAGTCCATCAGTGGCTACTAGCCACAAGGTATAGATAGGAACTCTCAGGCTGAGGCAAGTGATGTTCTATATTCTTGGTGCTTGGGTGGTGCTTGGGAGGGTTTCTAGTATCCTGGCCCCACTGGTGGACCTCCTGATGGCACCTGGTATTTTTGGCCACTGTGTGACAGAGTGTTGGACTGGATGGGCCTTTGGTCTGATTCAACATTGGCTTCTCTTATGTTCTTATATGGCAGGGAGGGGAAGCAATTGGTGCTGAAGAACTTTGCCTTTCCTTTCCAGGAAATTCTCATGCAGCTGATTATCATACACACATGAATACACATGAAGCTGTCTTACACTGAATCAAACTATTGATCCACCAATGTCAGTATTGTCTACTTAGACTACTGAGGGCTCTCCAGGGTCTCAGGCAGAGGTCTTTCACATCACTTACCATCTGGTCCTCTTTAACTGGAGATGCCGGGGATTGAACCTGGGACCTTCTGCATGTGAAGCAGATGCCATAGTCCCTCCCATTTAATTTCCTAGGTAAACTGTTACCTCTGTATTGTATGTGCCCTTTAAATATCTGCCCTTTCCTCCAGTTTCCCTATGGAGTCAATTTCCCCTCTTGATTGACTCAGTTTTCACACTGTTCCAGTGAGGCACAGGGGTTGGGGAGAAGTCTGCAGGGATTGCGGTGCTGGAAAAGAGTGATAATTCAATTTCTAAAGCATTGATTAGATCTCAAGTCCTGAATGTTCTTTTGCTTTTGGAACTTTGCACAGATGCAGGCCTGATGGTTTTCAATGTGTGGCATGAGAAAAACAGCTACCTGTACAGGGACTGTGCAACCTGGCCTCTCATTGCAAGTGTTACTCATGCTGTTGTTGCAGAGCAGCACAGGTTGCTTCTTGGTCACAGGGATGGGTGCAACCCTGGTCTGACTAAAAATGGGCCAGATCTCGGTCTCTGTGTGAGTAACGTTCAAGTTCTGGCCTTGGCTTCATGGCTTCCATATGCAATGTGTCATCAAGTTACTTTATGGCCATCCCATGAATTTATGGTCACCCCATGAATTAATGACCTGCAGGCATCCTATCATTAATAGCCTTGCTCTGGTCTTGCAAACTGAAGACCTTGGCATCATTTATTGAGTCGATTCATCTCATGCTGGGTCTTCCTCTTTTCCTGCTGCCTTCACCTTTTCCTAGCGTTATTGTCTTTCCTTTTTCTTTTCTTTTACAAATGATTTTTATTTTTTATAACAAACAAACAAAAACAAACAGACAGACAGACAAGATACATAAAGGAAATCTGGGGGTTCCATTTACGTCTTAACTATATCTACTTTGTTACTTCATACATTGTCTGTTTGTGTATATCTATCTTTACCACCGTACATTTTAATGTAAATATTTAGCATTATTGTTTAAAATGACAATTATTTCCTCTTCTCAGGTGAAATGTCGATATTATTTATTTATTGTAGTCTTCTAGCCATTTGTAAAATCCTGACCATGTCTTTTCAAAGCTTCCTTCATCTTGTCCTCTCAAAATTATAGTTAATTTATCCATCTCTTCTGTTTCAAATATTTTATTTATCATTTCTTCTTTTGAAGGTAGTTCACTTTGCCTCCAATACTTGGCATACAGTATTCTTGCAGTAGTTACTATATGTATAATAAGATAAAAGTCTTCTTTTTTTAACAGTTTTCTGGCATTATGTCTCCTATATTATAAAGCTGAATTGATGGTGGCATGTTGCTGAACATTCCACAAGGCGCCCACAGCCTTTGGCTCCGTGATCTGTCATTCAGAAGCTGTCCCTATCCACTGGCTGCATTGCCTGAGTCTCGCCTCCAATATTCTAAACAGTTTGCTTTTCCTCTCCCCCCAATAGCCAGTCAGAACACAGAGGTTATTTGCATATGTGGCCTGATTGGCCTTTGCCTCTAACATTCTAAACAGTTTGCTGTTGCTGTTGGGAGTCCTGAGGTAAAATAAATACCCCAATCTCCCTGTGGGGCCTGGAGATCTCCCACAAATCACCGGGGTTCCCAGCCACAGGACATCATTTCCCCTACAGAAAATTTCCCAGCTATTACAACTGATCTCCAGAGGACCAAGATCAGTTCTCCTGGAGATAATGGCTGCTTTGGGCAGTGGTCTCTATGGCATTATACCCTGCTGCAGTCCCTCCGCACCCCAAACCCTGCCCTCCCCAGGCTCTACCCCTCAAATCTACAGGTATTTCCCAACCCAGAGTTGGTAACCGTGTAACTGGCTATGGAACGACTTTCAAGACCCTTGGAACCCAGAAAACATGGCATAGGAGGAGGTGCTTTTCTACCTTACCTGCCACTGCATAGCCCCAAATTAACATAAGCCAACATCCAGGCGGCACCTGGAGATCTCCAGCTATTACAACTGATGTCCAGTTTGGTGTAGTGGTTAAGTGTGCGGACTCTAATCTGGGAGAACTAGGTTTGATTCCCCACTCCTCCACTTGCACCTGGCTGGATGACCTTGGGCAAGCCATAGTTCTGTCGAAGCTGTTCTTGAAAAACAGCAGTTTCTGTCAGAGCTCTCTCA